>NC_081521.1:15254746-15339746 GCF_030273125.1 Centropristis striata
GTCATATGCTTATGATATATATGTTTAATATAATGGGAACTGAAAACCAAAAACTCGATATGGAGACAAAAAGCTAAAAATGTAATAAATTAAATTGGAGATAAAGAAACAAGAGAATGATGTAAGTATACATTTTACCACAGCAGAAGGTCCTGGTTTAGACAGGATTTAATGTTTTATTTTTATTTTTTTGTATTAACAGCTAGAACAAAATGAATGTATAACACTTCTCTTAAATTATACATGTTTAGCTTTCAAATAAAAAAACAAAAGTTGCATGAATTAAAAAATGGAGTAACTTAAATAGGTGTGTAAATTCATGCCTCCTCACATTGTGAGGTGACGGAACTGTATTTTGGGATTTTGTTTCCGTCCGTCAGAAAAAAATTGACACACAGCTAAAGTTAGCTTGTCAGTTAGCCTGCGCCTGAGCAGGTTTGTTCGGCGGTATGAGTTACCATGGTTACTGAGCGGCGAATCACATAAGCCACTTTGATGAACGCATCTCTCACTAAAATTACCGAGATTTATCAAAATAAGCCAGGCTTTTCCTTAATCCATGTTGATGGAACAGCCCCCAGGTGAGCCTAATTTATCATTATGACTTTTATTGTTTTTGTTGTTCTATAAATTGTTTTATTATCATTCAACATTTTGTCAATACACTGATTTCTTTTTTCCTCCTTCAGATTCTGTTTGAAGCTAAAAACTCTGCTCACTGTGCCAAGTTTGGAGAGGAGATACCTCCATGGAGCTGAGAGGAGGAGGAGCAGGAGGAGAAAGAGGAGGAGCTCAGTCTGTATCAGCTGCAGGTTCTGCAGCACACGTGCTTTGTGGTAAACTTAGTGAATCTGGTGTCTCACAGCTGCCAAAAAACAAACACACAAAGTGTTTATTTGTTCACTGGTGCTGATCTTCATCACCAGCATACTCTTGGTGCTTTTATTTTGAAAGTTCTGAACACAAACAAACATGGATTGTTTGATTGTTTATTGAGAACAGAAGAGACCACGCCCACAAACAGGCCACGCCCACAAACAGCCACTCAGTCGTTAAGTTTTATTTTAATTAAACACCAAATTTTTAAGTTTTATTTTTCATGTTTCTTTTATATATTCAGTGTAAATATTCATAATTCTCCTTGAATAAATCTTCAGAGCAGGAAGTGAGAAAATAAGAGCGCATAGAAACCAAACAAATAATCTAAAATTATTTCAGAAATAATAAGTTGATTTTTTCAAATTAAAAACAAACTAAATCAGTTTATGAATCATCATGTTGAGCTGATTTGTTAAAGAATAAATAATAAAAGTTAACGTCAGCAGAAAGAAAAGAAACAGAAACAGTTCATAATTTAATGTTCACATAAAATCTGCACTTTTACTTTGAAGGAGAGTCTGTCTTGTGTTTGATTTTCTCACCAACAAACTGTTTTATGTTCAGCTCTGAGCTTTAATTTGAAAAGTCTGGACATTTAGTTTCCTGTTTGATGCAGTGTTATTTTATGTTTGAGTGCAATAATCTGTTAAAATGTTTTAATGTTTTATTGTTATTATTAAAATGTTTGTATGTATTTCTGCTTCCTGCACCAGACACACAAACACACACACACACACACACACACACACACACACACACACAGGAACAGAAGAACATTTTCTAATTTAAAAGGGTCCTCCTGTCTCAAACACGTCCTAGAGTTTAATGTTGCTAAACATTTTGCAGACGTCCTCACTTTTCCAAAATAAAATGTTGTCAGACTTCAAAAGTGTCCTCACATTTCACAAATGTCCTCACATTTAATAGTGTAAAAACTGATCTTTTCCTCAAGTCAATTATGATTTCTATAGATGAATGTTATTGACAGACGGCTGAGCCACCAGAAGGCTGCACATTATAGAGCATAAAGTTCAATAAAATACAAGATTGACAGGTAAAAGAAACACAAAGGGTTAAAGACATTAAAGAGTTAAAATAAAGCAATAAAGAAGAATAGAAGGGATAATTTGAAGGAAACAGGGATAAAAGGGGACACTCTTCACTAACAAGAAGAGGACGTTAATGGAAGGCAAGAGAGAAGAGGTGGGGCTTCAGAGAGACCTAAAAACATTCAGGGACTGGAGGGGGCTCCTCCAACAGCAGCTGGTAGGCTGACTGTAGAGCTCTGGAGGGGGTTTGGTGGTTCAGAGGATCAGCCAGGTATGAAGGAGCCAGACCAAGGAGGGATTATATACTGTAGTGTTCAAAATAATAGCAGTCCAATGTGACTAACCAGATTAATCCAGGTTTTTAGTATTTTTTTTTAATTGCTACATGGCAAACAAGGTACCAGTAGGTGCAGTAGATTCTCAGAAAACCAACAAGACCCAGCATTCATGATATGCACGCTCTTAAGGCTGTAATTGGGCAATTAATTGAAAGGGGTGTGTTCAAAAAAATAACTGTCTGCCGTTGACTTTACAAACAAAACTATTTTGTACAAACTTTTTTTTTTCTAGGATTTGGCAATCCTGTGATCACTAAACTAATATTTAGTTGTATGACCACAGTTTTTTATAACTGCTTCACATCTGTGTGGCATGGAGTCAACCAACTTGTGGCGCCTTTCAGCTGTTATTCCACTCCAAGATTCTTAAACAACATTCCACAATTAATTTACATTTCTTGGTTTTGCTTCAGAAACAGCATTTTTGATGTCACCCCACAAGTTCTCAATTGGACTAAGGTCCGGGGATTGGGCTGGCCACTCCATAACATCCATGTTGTTGGTTTGGAACCAAGATTTTGCTTGTTTACTAGTGTGTTTGAGGTCATTGTCTTGTTGAAACACCCATTTCAAGGGCATGTCCTCTACAGCATAAGGCAACATGACCTCTTCAAGTATTTTGACATATGCAAACTGATCCATGATCCCTGGTATGTGATAAATAGGCCCAACAGCAAAGTAGGAGAAACATGCCCATATCATGATGCTGCACCACCATGCTTCACTGTCTTCACTGTGTACTGTGGCTTGAATTCAGAGTTTAAGGGTCGTCTCACAAACTGTCTGCGGCCCTTGGACCCAAAAAGAACAATTTTACTCTCATCAGTCCACAAAATGTTCCTCCATTTCTCTTTAGGCAAGTTGATGTGTTCTTTGGCAAATTGTAACCTCTTCTGCACATGCCTTTTTTTTTAACAGAGCGAGTTTGCAGGGGATTTTTATAAATAGATTAGCTTCACTCAGACGTCTTCTAACTGTCACAGCACTTACAGGTAACTCCAGACTGTCTTTGATCATCCTGGAGCTGATCATTGGCTGAGCCTTTGCCATTCTGGTTATTCTTCCATCCATTTTGATGGTTGTCTTCCGTTTTCTGCCACGTGTCTTTGGTTTTGCTCTCCATTTTAAAGCATTGGAGATCATTTTAGCTGAACAGTCTATAATTGTTTGCACCTCTTTATAAGTTTTGCCCTCTCCAATCAACTTTTTAACCAAAGTACGCTGTTCTTCTGAACAATGTCTTGAACGACCCATTTTCCTCAGGCTTTCAAAGAGAAATGCATGTTCAACAAGTGCTGCTTCATCCTTAAATAGAGGCCACCTCATTCACACCTGTTTTTTCACAAAATTGATGACCTCACTGATTGAATGCCACACTGCTATTTTTTTTAACACACTCCTTTCAACTAATTGCCCAATTGCACAGCCTTAAGAGCGTGCATATCACGAATGCTGGGTCTTGTTGGTTTTCTGAGAATCTTCTGCACCTACTGGTACCTTGTTTGCCATGTAGCAATAAAAAATATACTAAAAACCTTGATTAATCTGGTTAGTCACATTGGACTGCTATTATATTGAACACTACAGTATATATAGCAGAAGTTAGTGGTGGATTTGGTGACGGATGGGGAGCCATTGGAGCGATGCGAGGACCAGGGTGGAAAATCCTTACGGACGACAAGTGTTTCTTAGAAAGACAGCCCTGTGCAGGAGTATCAAAAACATACAATAGGCCGTATACGCAAACTGGTCCTTGACCTGAACAGTAACTGCAGTTTTCTATTCCTGGTACTATTATGCCTAATGTTTGTGCGTTAAGTCTGACGAGGACTTGGGCGTCTGAGTTCTGGACTGCAGGCGGGTAAGCTGCAGTTGATCCATGCCGGAGTAGAGATCGTTACAGTAGTCCAGTTGAGCTGTAATAAGGGCATAAATAGCTCTCTCCTGAGGCAGGTAGGCTTTGGTCTTCTAGTGTTCTTAGGAAAAAAAGCTTCTCCTCACTACTGCACTAACCTGCTGCTAGAACCTGAAGGCACCATTGAAAATCTCGCCAAGATTTCTGACAGAAGGCCAAATGTCGGAGGCGATCGGGGCCTAGAGCAGGGGTACAAATACAAATCTTAAAGGGCCACAAAGATTTTTTTCAATGACTCAAAGGTCCATTTATTGATGTCGGTCAGGCAACATGCCACATTCAAAAGAAAATGTCCTTTTTATTCAAAATAACAAATTATAATTTCCATTTTGACATGAAGTAAAATAAATAGTTGAATAAAACAAGAAACAACCTCTGTCATGAAACCAAAACAAATATATTAGGAGGGCATTCTACGTCTCTGGAAACTACGTCGTGTTTAAAGTCATTTGACTGATGCTTTTCTCCAAAGTAACTTACAATAAGTGATTCAACCTGATGGTTCTAGGCTCAGACCACAGTAACCAAGTAAGAACAGAACTTTAAGAGCCAACTGTAATCGCTACAGTGGTGATATACGCTACAGAAGAAGAGTAATTTATTTATTTATTTTTGTTAGGCGACCATGACTTAACCGAGGTATTGTTGAAGAGGAAGGTCTCCAGCCTCCACTGTGTTCTCGACACAACTGCACACAATATGGGGAAAACAGAAATAATTCAAAGAGCTGTAGTTCAAAGCTCGCAGAACCAGCGTGTGGAATCTGCCAACAGTGCAAAAATGACTTTAAACAGAAGCTCCGCCTCTCCCAAGCGCTCGGAGGAATTCAGGAAGCTACAGTCTGGAGGGAGGAGCTCACAGAACGGCGTGTTTCTGCCGGTAAAGAGCCAGGTCTCCACAGAACGAGGTCCAACTCCCGGGAGATAAAGAAGACGTTCAGCATGAAAGTTCTTTTGGTTCTATTGGTTCCACTGGTTCTATTGGTTTTACTGGTTGCACTGGTTCTATTGTTTGCACTGGTTCTACTGGTTGAATTAGTTCTATTAGTTCCACTGGTTCTACTGGTTGCACAGGTTCTTTTGGTTCTATTGGTTGCTTGCCATGGGACCGCAAGTTGATCAACGCCATTGGGAGGGTTGGCTCGTCGCTCGCAGCTGGTCTGGTGCCTCAACAGGCGTCAACACCACGACTGCTGCACCTACACAGGGAGCACTAGCTAGCTGAGCCAGGAGGGGGGACTTAAGTATGTCACGGTCTGGTCAACGATGTCGGGACGACTGGCAGGGCTGGTACAACAGTGGTCGAGGTGGTGGAGCAGCACCACCACGGTCTACGACCGCTTCAGAGCAAGGTTAGAGGCATGTCAAGTGATCTGCAAACATGTTCCTGTTTTAAAAGGTTTTATTGATCATCAGTTAATGATCCGAGTTCAGCTTCTGTCTGACTGAAGGTCTTTGATCAGGAAACACAAACATTTTAATTATTATATTATTATTATATTAACAAGACTCCAACAGGCTGAAACTGAAATGAGTTTATAGATATTTTTAAATTTAATTTCTGTATGGAAACAAACAAAATAAATTAAATATCATATATTATTATTTAAAATAAGACATTTGTTTTAACAGGAGCAGGAACACATTTCAAACTGTAATATAGAGCTAATTAGATAAAAAATAATAACAATAATGATAATAATTGTAGTAATAGTAATCACAGTAATAATCATAATATTAATCATAAACTAATAGTAATTATAATAACAGTAGTAACAATAATAATAATAACAACAACAACAGTAATGTGTGCAGCGGCCTGCAGGTGGCGCTTTGTCGCAGCTTCATATAAAAACATTCACATGAAGCTCGTGATGAGTCTCTTCAGCCAATCAATCTGCAGGAAACTGTTTATAAAAATAATTATAATAATAAAAATAACAACGGCTCGTTTCAGTGAGAATTAATTATTATTGATTAGTGCTGGAGGAAACAGCTTCACATCCGGGGATGTAGAGCCGCTTCTTCTCTCTCTCCATCCTCTCCTCCGCTGCATACTCCCATCCTGCAGATAAACACACAGACAGATAGAGAGACAGAAAGGGCAGACAGACAGACAGGTGGATCTCCTCCGGCTGCAGGTTTGTTTTTCTGTTTTCATCTCGTTGATTCTTGTTTCAGCTCAGTTTCTCTTTAAATCCGACACACACAGAGACAGACAGCTGCTGTTAACGGGACCTGTCTGTCTGTCTGTCTGTCTGTGTCGGTAAGTAACATGGATCTGAAGTAAAATGTCAGTATGTGTTGACTGTTAACGTTTGTCTCGACGCTGATTGGCTGTCAGACTGATTGATATTGAACATTAATAAATCAATAAACACGTTAAAGCGTCGTGATATCAGCGGCATTACACTGATTATATTTATTAACGTTCTGCTTAATAATAACAAACATGACGAAATCAAATCACGTGTTTTTAATTTATTGGCTGAAGGAAACAAACAAACAGAATCAGATTCAATGAGGACAGAAAAACATGACAGATGATTATTATTAGCGCCGAGTATGACAGATGCTTATTATTAGGGCTGCAATTGCCCCCAAGCACTATTGTTATACTGTGGATTTTTTCTTCTTCCTCTTCTGGACGCAATTTTGTCCCGCTACAAATTATATGTCAAAACGTGTGGTTTGATCAGGATCGGTGTGCTATTACTTTTCTCTACGAAATACGAATTTTTCGCGACGTTAATTGCGAAAAACTGCCCAAAATTTTGCATTGAAGTGAATGGGACGGCTGGGAAAAAAATGAGCGAAAAAGAACAATAATTGAAGATTTAAAAAATGTCTAGTTGTCCAGCATAAATTCACCTAGAGACTCCATTTAAACTTTAAACAGTAGACACAAGTCTTGTGTATTGGTGTATTAATCCATGTTTCGATAGGTCATATAATTTTTTTTTTATCAATCCCTGTTCAATGCATAATCATTTTTGGAGAAATTCTGAGATTATAATGGGTTTGCATTGGATGGAATGTTCATATTACAGTGTGTGACATCATCGCCAGAGTGTAGAGGGAGAGAAAAAATTGTCAAAAAATTAATTTGAAACTGCATTCCAGGCCGCAAACTGCACTCTACAGAAATAATTAGGGCCCGAGCAGGCAACGACCTGCGAGGTCCCTATTGTATTTGGAATGATTATTCTTTTTTTTTTTTTAATTATTATTATTCTTGGTCCCAAATGATCGCATTTTTCATTTATACGTAGAAACGTAGGAAAATTTGTCTTCTCACTCACAATCCTCTAGTAAAGCTGTCAGAGTTATAGTTTGGGCGTAGGACGCACAGATGCGCCACCAACACGCAGCAACAGCCCAATTGGCTCCCGTATTAAAAAACGCATGAAGATTTCTGTAGAAAAGCATATTTAACAGTTTTTCAGATCGCACTTACAAACCTATTTCTTCAATTTTCTTCGCAAAAAACATATGTAGCGGTTCAGGAAGAAAAGGACGCTCAAAGTGAAGTCGGATCAATGATAGGTATTATGGTTTTGCCAAAAATGCTTTCTGTCGCAGGCCAGAAATTCCAGTCTGTCCACCTCTGGCTACAGTGGCAGTTAATTCTGTTGATTGCTCTGCTCTGATTGGTCGACCCCAACGCCTTTGATCCCTTGATGTGGTTACAGTTACAGATATATGAACGTAGGCACGCACACGCGCGCGCGTGCGTAAGTGCGCACACTCCTCCATATACACATGCTTCACACACACACACACACACACACACACACATTTTGAGGTTAAAGGGCATAGGTTGCTGTATAAATAAATACTTGAAAAGGAATGCTTGTTGTAGGTGTGCTCCTTGTATAATATAGCATCATAACATTACAAGTATTAATTGTTTGAAATCTCAGAAGAATCTCATCATACTGGCCCTTTCAGAATTTCCCTAGAGGAAATTTTCTAGTTATCATTATTATAGTTCATTCAAAACCTTTGAAATAAAACGTTTCTCTGAACAGGAGGATTTTTTATTTTTATTAATGATCTCATATTTGGGCTGATAATAATGATAATAATAATAATAATAATGATGATGAGGATAATAACAATATTATGTGCAGTCTGCCTTCAGGATTACACATTTATTTTACATTTATAATAAAACTTGAAGAAAAAGAAAAATTAATTCAGCTGACTGAACTTTAGTGTTTGAATAAATAAAATATCAACTAACAGGAATCAGAAGCTGCGACCTGTAGGTCATATTTCATCCTGCAGGATTAAACCACGCCCACTTCTCTATGATTGACTCTCCCTCAGTGATGTCAGTGTCGCCCGCCCTCGCCGACCTGTCCCGCCTCTACCAGACGGAGTTTGTGCGTAGCGCCCGTGCAGTCGGCGTGCTCTGGGCCGTGTGCACGCTCTGCTTCGCCATCATCCAGGTGGTTGTCCTGGTGCAGCCTTCCTGGATCGGCACAGGGGACACCCGCCACCTGGGGGCGGGGCCGGCGACACCTAGCGGCACGCTGGGACTGTTCGAGGTGAGACACGTGGAACCACAGCAACATGAAGTCACATTCAGTCTTTTATTAGTATAATGTGAATGTGTTCCTGTCCAGGTGTGTGTGGAGTCAGACTGGCCGGTCCCAGATTGCCGCGGCAGTCTGTCCAGTCTGTCCCCGCTGCCGTCCTTCCAGTCGGTGGCGGTGCTGGTGGGCGTGTCCCTGTGGGCGGTCTGGACCAGTGTCCTTTGTCTCTGTCTCTTCAGGTTCTGCAGCGCTGCCACCGTCTACAAGATCTGCGCCTGGCTGCAGCTCACCGCAGGTCAGTCTCCGGTTCCACTGGTTCTACTGGTTCTATTGGTTCTATTGGTTCTACTGGTTCCACTGATTAAATTAGTTCTAATGATTCCACTGGTTATACTGTTTCCACTGGTTCCACCGGTTGTACTGGTTTCTTTGGTTCTATTAGTTCTATTGGTTCCACCGGTTCTACTGGTTCCTTTGGTTCTATTAGTTCTAGCAACGGGGTATGCCAGAGATAGAGTCTTGAAGCGATTCTTCTGATGTTATGCAGCAAGAATCTGCAGGATCTGGTGGTAGCGGTGATGTTTGCATTGAGGGACAGTTGGTTGTCAAGAGTCACACCAAGGTTTTTAGCAGTTTCGGTGAAGGGAACCACTGTGTTCTGAACAGTGATGTGGAGGTCAGTGGTGGGAGAGCCCTTACCTGGGAGCTGGTGTGAGGACATCCACTGGGAGATGTCGGCCAGACATGCGGCGATACATGCTGCTGCTTGTGGAACTGGGGGAATGAAATAATTACCTGGGTGTCGTCGGCATAGCTATAATAGGAGAAGCCATGCGAGTGGATGAGAGAGCCGAGAGAGTGGGTGTATACCGAGAAAAGGAGTGGACCAAGGACAGAGCCTTGAGGGACCCCAGTGGTGAGTGGACAGGGTTATGACACAGAACCCCTCCAAGTTCCACAAAAGGTGCGGACATTGAGATAGGACTTGAGAAGAGAGAGGGCAGAGCCAGATACTCCCAGGGGGTGAAGGGTGGAGATGAGGATCTGATGGTCAACAGAAAGGTCAAATAGAACCACCACAGAAGAGAGAGAGAGGCCGCTTTCGCCTTGTGAAGCTGTTCAGTCACAGCGAGAAGGGCAGTCTCTGTTGAGTGGCCCTTCTTAAAACCAGACTGGTGAGGGTCAAGGTGATTGTTCCCATGAAGACTTTTGGAGAGTTTTGGAGAGGAACAGCAGGAGAGAGACGGTCTTTAGTTGTCCACTAACGATGGGTCGAGGGTGGATTTCTTCAGGAGAGTTAGGAAAGCAGCCTATTGGTTCTATTGGTTCCACCGGTTCTATTGGTTCCATTGGTTCTATTGGTTCTACTGGTTCCATTGGTTCCACTGGGACTACTGCTTCCACTGCTTCCATTGGTTCTATTGGTTCTACTGGTTCCATTGGTTCCACTGGGACTACTGCTTCCACTGCTTCCATTGGTTCTGTTGGTTCTACTGGTTCCATTGGTTCTACTTATTTTATTGGTTCCACTGGTTCCATTGGTTCCACTGGTTCCATCAGTTCTATTGGTTCCAATGGTTCCATTGGTTCCACTGGTTCTATTGGTTCCACTGGTTCCATCGGTTCCACTTGTTCTATTGATTCCATTGGTTCCGCTGGTTCCATTGGTTCCGCTGGTTCTACTGGTTGCACTGGTTGCACTGGTTCTGTTGGTTCTATTGGTTCCAGAGTCAAATGTTCAGGGTCCTATCGTCCACTGCCAACATCTTCAGACACGTTGATCTTTTTCCCGTACAGCAAGTTGTTGGAAACCAAGAACTTTAGAGACAGGTTCATCTGTACAGAACTGACCTGTCTGTCTCTCTTTCTGTCTCTCTGTCCTCCTGTCTGTCTGCCTGCCTGTCTATTTCTCTGCCTGTCTGTCTCTCAGGGTTCTGTCTGGCCTTGGCATGTCTCCTGTTCCCTGACTCCTGGGAGTCTCCAGAGATGAGAGCTCTGTGTGGAGACTCTGTGAGTTTACATACTGTATTTCCTCAAATAGTAGCCGGGGCTTCTATTAATAAAAAATCAGTTTTGGGACCCAGCTAATAATAGGG
Source organism: Centropristis striata (assembly GCF_030273125.1). Classification (NCBI taxonomy): domain Eukaryota; kingdom Metazoa; phylum Chordata; class Actinopteri; order Perciformes; family Serranidae; genus Centropristis; species Centropristis striata. The sequence goes on from NC_081521.1 coordinate 15,265,564, forward strand.
GCAGGCTATTATTTGAAGGAGGCTTTTATTAAAAAAAGAAAATCAGAGCAGCTCTGACCGGCACTTTTTAGAGTGCTTTACACAGCGCATTGTAGCCAGTTACCTGGATGTCAGCCACATTGGAAGTACTCGGATATAAACAAACAATGAACAGCACGCTGAATGTTCATTTTAAGCAGGATTTAAAATGTCTAAACTACTAAAAAGCCCAGAAGAACGTGCATAAACAGCTCGACTTAACAGAGAATGACGAGGACAGCAGGACAAACAACGATATTTACCTACAGTACTAACTCGTGTGGCGAAACTTCTAACTACAGGTGTTGTGTCGAAATCTGTTACCCCGTCAAATGATGTTTCCTGAATGGTGTTCTCCGTAGCATCTCCTCTGCGGTTGGAGTTAGGATTTAAGTTTAAGGTTAGGCCTTGTAAAGATAACTGTTTGGGGTTAAGATAAACTTGGAGTCATGTTAACAACTTAAAGGATGACTGGTTGGGGTCAGGGATAAGGTTGGGTGCAGGTTAAGGTAAGGGGTACACACACGCCCGCCGATAGGGGGGGACAAACGGGTCTGCTGTCCAGGGCCCAGGGTAGGGGGGGAACTGGGCCCTCATTAAATTATGGAATGATTAAAAAAATAAAATGAAATAGGCCTATTTGTGGAAAAAAAAAATGTAATATTTATTTGAGTTAAAAGCTTTTTATTTGTTTTCTTCCTAATTGTCCTTGAACTAGTGGTCAAGAACCCCCCCACCCCCAACACAAAAATGGTTTGGCCACTGATCAAACTTTGATGTTGCCGTTTGATTTGAAGTTCGCTCAAAATGTCCGGTAAACACAAGTCCGGTGCTCAGAAACGGAAAGAAAAGAGAAGACGAGAAGAAGAAAATGGAGGCCTTATTTTATGAACAAATATTTGAAAAAAAAGGTGGTGACGGTGAAGCTGGGACTAGTAAAGTGAACGTAGAGCAAGGTAAGAAACAGCGCAGCCAATGTTTACAGCCTTGTAACGTAACCTAACAAGCTCGCTCTAATGTTAACGTCCATTAGCTTGTATGAAAGCCTGACACAACACGTTATCTTTGACAGAAACAGTTGAGTTTGGTAGCTCCGTCAGAGAGGATGAGACAGAGAGGGGAGAGATCCAGCAGCTGTCAGGTGACAGAGAGAGTGATGCGGGAGGAGAGGAGGGACAGGCTACCGGTGAGAGAGAGAGAGAGAGAGAGAGTCATTTATAGTTTATTTATTTAGTCAGTTATTTTCCTGCTAGTGTCAGAATTCCAATACATATGAAGAGTGTATTTAGCAACAGCGCATGTGTAGTTTGTTAATCTTAACCATTATTGTCTCTTGTCAAAGAGAGATGTGAGGAGAGGAAAGGAGAGGAGAGGAAGAGCAGAGGAGATGAACAGGAGAGAATGTTTTTGCTTGCAATGTTTTATTAAATTAATATTTAATTTATTTTTAAGAATAAAATAGATACATAAAGCTCATTGCACAAATAGGCTATCTGCAAAAAAGCTTTTTGTAAATCAGGGATATTATACTTGAAAGATGGGAATTAGCCCCTTATTTCAAAATATAAACTCATAATCTGCAGGGTAAATAGCTGCACATTTAGTCATGGCTTATAAAGAAAGAGGAGAGGAGAGGAGAGGAACAACAAGAGAAAAGGAGAGATCTGGGCACGGGGGGGCCCATCTAAGATAATCTCGTCCTGGGCCCAGGCAAGACTGTCAGCTGGCCTGGGTACACATATCGATGGGGGGGAACAGACTTTGACATGACAACGGTAAGACACCCGACTTATAAAAGAGGCCTGCTTTTATTTACTAAAAATTGTTTTTACACCCAGTTACTAAATGAGGCCGGTCATTAACCCATTGAGGCCTGAAAAATCGCTGGACGATTTTAAAATAAGCCTCTAATTTTCTGGAAAAATTCTGGAAAAAAAGTGTCAACTCTTCTACTAAATAATAGATTTTTCAGCCTCTGTAGCAGATAGAAATGAAATTCAAAAAGGTATTTGAGAGCTTATACAAATACTACAAAACAACGTATCCGCTTTCCAGGCTTCAATGGGTTAATAGGGGCCCGGCTTTAAATTTAGGAAATACGGTATTAATATTAATAAATGAGTCACATGACGCCAGCAGAGTGTGGTCATGTGACCATGTGATCATGTAACCTGTCTCAGGTGGGCAGCTTCTCTCCAGGTAACTGTTCGGTGCACTGGGCCTACATCCTCGCCATCCTGGGGATTCTGGATGCAGCCATCCTAGCCACGCTGGCCTTCGTCCTCGCCAACAGACAGGATGCCCTGCTGCCTCCAGACACCAAAGACGGTGAGGGGGGGGGGCTAACACTGGGGCTAGCTCAGTTAGCATCAGTTAGCTCAGTTAGCACCAGAGACAGTTTGCTCAGTTAGCATCAGCTACAGTTAGATCAGATAGCATCAACTACAGTTAGCTCAGTTAGCTTTAGCCACAGTTAGCTCAAAGTTAGCATCAGCTACAGTTAGCTAAGTTAGTATCAGCTACAGTTAGTTCAGAGTTAGCATCAGCTACAGTTAGCTCAGTTAGCATCAGCTACAGTTAGCTCAGTTAGCATCAACTACAGTTAGCTCAGTTAGCTTTAGTCACAGTTAGCATCAGCTACAGTTAGCTAAGTTAGTATCAGCTACAGTTAGCTCAGAGTTAGCATCAGCTACTGTTAGCTCAGTTCACATCAGCAACAGTTAGCTCAGAGTTAGCATCAGCTACAGTTAGCTCAGTTAGCATCAGCTACAGTTAGCTAAGTTAGTATCAGCTACAGTTAGCTCAGAGTTAGCATCAGCTACTGTTAGCTCAGTTCACATCAGCAACAGTTAGCTCAGAGTTAGCATCAGCTACAGTTAGCTCAGTTAGCATCAGCTACAGTTAGCTCAGAGTTAGCATTAGCTACAGTTAGCTAAGTTAGTATCAGCTACAGTTAGCTCAGAGTTAGCATCAGCTACTGTTAGCTCAGTTCACTCCAGCAACAGTTAGCTCAGAGTTAGCATCAGCTACAGTTAGCTCAGTTAGCATCAGCTACAGTTAGCTCAGAGTTAGCATTAGCTACAGTTAGCTCAGTTAGCATCAGCTACAGTAACCCCAGAGTTGGCTTCAGTTAGCGTAGCACTAGGTAAATAAAGATGATATTAAATAAACTGTTTGTGCCTGCAGTGACTACAGGTCTGCTGATGTCAGCGTGATGTGACCACGTGAGTCTCTTCTTCTTCTACTGTTCCTTTAAAACTTCACACAAACAGTTTCCTGCTGATCTCTTCTTCTTCTTCTTCAGGAGACAAACATCCCAACAAGCCTGAAGAAGAATCTCCTCTTCATTGTTTTATATTTTTATGTGTCTGTTTAATTTCATTAGATTTTAGAACCAGTAGAACTTCAGAAGATCAAAATAAAGTTTATATGTTACTTTATATTTTCATCTTTATGATCTTGACCTTTGACCTTTGAAGCACAAACATGGAGCAGTTTTCCCTGCGATGAGTCTTCCAGGCTGAACGTGTTTATTATTATATTTATGTTCATAGAGCATGAAACTGTTTGATTATCCTGTGTCTCTGTACAGTTTAGCCTCAAATAAAATCAATAATTTTATAAAGTTGTTTTGTAGAATAATGTTTGTACTTAGGTTGATGGTGTTGTTGTTTTTATTTACAGAATGTTTCTGCACGTCCCATCAACAGTGTTCATGTTTCAGTAAATTATAGATTTTATCAGAAACACGTTTTCTCTGAGTCACTGAAGGATGATGTCACAGTGTTCACAGCCAGAGAGCTGCTCAGGTCAGGTGGTCTGGTCACTGATGACATCACAGGTCAGGTGGTGAGGTCACTGATGACATCACATGGTCAGGTGAGTCTCTTCATCTTCAAACAATGTTCAATCAGCACTAATTTAAGTGAGAGATGAGTTCCATCAAAGTGGCTAGTGACTCCCCGCTCAGAAGCCATGGCAACTGATACCGCTTAGTAACCATGGTAACTTATACCGCTCAGTAGCCATGGTAACTGTTACCGCTCACTAACCATGGCAACTTATACCGCTCAGTAACCATGCTAACTGATACAGCCCAGTAACCATGGTAACCTTTGTTTTGGAGTGAACACTTTATGTATAATAAGAAAAGTTTTTTTAGTAGTCCTTTATTCATTACAGTCCAAAACATGACTTTCTGCTGCTGCTGTGGTAAAATGTATACTTACATCATTCTCTAGTTTCTTTATCGCCAATTTAATTTATTACATTTTTAGCTTTTTTAGTCTCTATATCGAGTTTTTGGTTTTCAGTTCCCATTATATTAAACATATCATAAGCATATGACGCTTGTAGATCGAGCTGATATCCTGTGAAAGAAAACGTGTCAAAGACTAGCTGATTATGTAGTTGGCAATTATTATTTAATTACTCAGTTTCATCATTGCTTGCTGCTGTAGTTGTTCCAGCTGTGTCCTGCAGCAAGGTGCACTCTATGGGTTATACACAATCTCTAGAATGAAGATACAACCCAAACATTACTACGTTTTCACTTGTCCAAGTCCTTTTTTGGCTGATCAGATTTCTCCTGTTGAGATGTAACAGACTAATTAATATAGGGCAGGGTTACTTTACCCAGTTAGGCCAATTTATAGTAAATTCATTGTAGTTGTGAGTTCTCCCAAATTAGCTTACACCTAACTGTGAACATACAGCTGTTATTATCCAGTCTAGTGATAATATCACCAGTCTTATTGTATCTAGTGATCTAATTGATAATTTCAGCTAGTTAGCTCAGAGTTAGCTTCAGCTACAATTAGCTCTGAGTTAGCTTCAGCTACAGTTAGCTCAGAGATAGCTTCAGCTACAGTTAGGTCTGAGATAGCTTCAGGTACAGTCTATAAATAAATTAAATAAAAATGTGCTTGTGTGTTTTGACTCCAGATGTATATATTTCAGTGTTGGATTCTGTTTGAATCATGTGAAAATTAAACTGTGAACAGTAAACAGATTATAATTATAAATAATAGAGGGGGCGGGGCTGTTTGTGGTGATACTGACTTTATTTCAGTGACATAAATAATAACTTTATTGATCACAGACGGAGACGCTGAACAACAGGAACACAACAGCCAATCACAGAGCCCACCAGCCGTCGCCACGGTGACCCTCTCCCCCCACCACCTACCTGCGTCTCTATGGTGACAGAGGACAGGTGCATTTACAGTTAAACGACTTATAGAGGATCAGAGTGGGCGGGGTCAACTACAAGTCCCAGAAAGAGCCAATCAGAGAGCTTCACACTGATGCATTGTGGGTACTGTTGTAGTTTTTAAAGCCATTTCATTGATCTTTGGAAAATATGTAAATTCCAGGAAAATTTCCTACAAACAACGTGTCAGAAATTATTCTGGTTAGATCTATTCACAGGAAACTGTCCAGGATTTTATTTTAATAAATGATTTAATGAATAATAAATCACCTTATCTTTTCTGTTCTTATCTTTTTAACAACAAACGACTGAAACATTTTCACCAAAAGCAGCAAAACACGAAAAAATACAGAAAACAAAAACTCCTGAAGACAAAATACACCTTCTCTGCGCCTCCTCATCCCTCCATCTACAGAACCTCCACCTCTGCTCCTTTTTATCTGTCTTCATCCTCCTTCTCTCCTGCTCTCCTCTCCTCCCTTTCTGCCGCCTCCCCTCCTCTCCTCACTTCCTCTCGTCTCCTCCTCTAATCCTCTCCTCTCCTCCTCCTGTTACTCCCTCATGTACTCCAGTATCTGATCGATCAGTATCTGGGGGTCGTAGTTCACGGCGGCTCTCCTCCGGCGCCTATGACTCCCATGATTCAGTTCTTCTCCGGTGGTGTCGATGCGTTTCATCCTCTGCAGGCCGGCGGTGGGGGGGCGGAGCTCCTCCTCCTCCTCCTCTTCCAGCCTCTTCACTCTCAGCAGAGGGGGGTCGTTGCTGGGAGAAGGAGGAGGAGCTACGTCATCGAGGGAGCGGCGTGCTCTCCTGTGGGCGGAGCTATTGGGATCAGCTGCTGCGACGGTCAGGTCCCTTCTCATTCGGCGGCCAGAAGACATCACCGGCCCAGAGTCAGCGGCAACACCAGACAGCAACCGGGCCACCAGCCGCCTGAGTAGGAGGTGAACAGGTAAACATACAGGTGGATATACAGGTAAACATACAGGTAGATATACAGGTGGATCTTCAGGTATTAATAGTGGTGGAATGTAATGAAGTACATTTACTCAAGTACTTTTGTGAGGAACTTTATACTTTTTCCTCCACCACATTTATCTGACAACTTAAGTTACTTTTCATGTCAGATTTAACATAGAAACATGTTCAATTTAAACTGATTACACATTTTTAACATCCATCCATCCATCCATCCATCCATTTTCCTCCGCTTATCCGGGACCGGGTTGCGGTGGCAGCAGGCTAAGCAGGGCATTTCAGACGTCCTTCTCTCCAGCCACAATGTCCAACTCCTCCTGGGGGAAGCCGCAGCGTACCCAGGCCAGGAGAGAAATATCATCCCTCCATCGTGTTCTGGGTCTTCCACGGGGCCTCCTACCAGTTGGACATGCCCGATACACCTCTAACAGGAGGCGCCCGGGAGGCATTCTTACCAGATGCCCAAACCACCTCTGCTGGCTCTTTTAGACGCGAAGGAGCAGCGGCTCTACTCCGAGCTCCCGCTGGATGTCTGAGCTCCTCACCCTATCTCTAAGGCTGAGCCCAGCCACCCTATGGAGGAAGCTCATTTCCGCTTGTATCCGCCATCTCATTCTTTCAGTCACTACCCAAAGTTCATGGCTATAGGTGAGGGTTGGAACATAGATGGACTGGTAAATCAAGACCTATGCCTTTAGGCTCAGCTCCTTCTTCACCATGAGGGTCTGGTACAACGCCTGCATCACTGCTGACGCCGCACCAAACAGCCTGTCCATGTCACGCTCCGTTCTACCCTCACTGCAAAACAAGACCCCGAGATACTTGAACTCCTTCGCTTGAGGCAGTACCTCTCTCCCCACCCAGAGGGGGCAGTCCACCATTTTCCGGCAGAGAACCATGGCCTCAGACTTGGAGGTGCTGACTCTCATCCCTACCGCGTCGCACTCAGCTTGCAAACCGCCCCAATGAGTGCTAGAGGTCCCGGTCTGATGAAGCCAAAAGAACCACAGCATCTGCAAAAAGCAGAGATGCAATTCTTAGCCCACCAAACCGGATCCCTTCTTCCCCTTGCCTGTGCCTTGAGATCCGGTCCATGAAGACCACGAACAGAATTGGAGACAAGGGGCAACCCTGGTGGAGGCCAACACCCACTGGGAACGTGTTTGACGTTGTGCAGAGTATGCGGACACAGCTCTCACTTTGGTTATATAAGGGCCGGATAGCTCGAGCCCGGTACCCCATATTCGCGCAGTACCCCCCACAAGATCCCCCGAGGGACACGGTTGTAAGCCTTCTCCAAGTCCACAAAACACATGTAGACTGGATGAGCAAACTCCCATGACCCCTCCAGAAGTCTTGTGAGGGTAAAGAGCTGGTCCGCTGTTCCACGGCCAGGACGGAAGCCGCATTGTTCCTCCTGAATCTGAGGTTCGATAATCGGCCGGAGCCTCCTTTCCAGTACTCTGGAGAAGACTTTCCCGGGGAGGCTGAGCAGTGTGATTCCACACACTCCTCCCATACCCGAGTTTTTGCTTCAACGACTGCCGCAGCTGCAGCCCTTCTGGCCCAACTGTACCTGCTGCTTCTGGAGACCCCTCGGCCAGCCAAGACTGAAAGGCCTCCTTCTTCAGCTTGATGGCCTCCCTCACCGTTGGTGTCCACCAGTGGGTTTTTGGGTTGCCGCCACGGCAGGCACTGACGACCTTCAGACCACAGCTCCTACTAGCCGCGTCAACAATTGAGGCTTTGAACATGGCCCACTCCATCTCCTCAACCTCACCCGGGATGCTGGAGAAATTCTTCCAGAGGTGTGAGTTGAAGATCCTGCAGACAGGGACCTCCGCTAGACGTTTCCAGTTCACCCACACTACACGTTTGGGTTTGCCAGGTCTGTCCAGCATCCTCCCCCACCACCTGATGCAACTCACCACCAGGATGTGATCAGCTGACAGCTCTGCTCCTTCTTCACCCGAGTGTCCAAAACATGCTCTCGTACCAAGTACACTTTTGATACTTTAAGGACATTTTGATACTTTTGTACCATTTCTTAAGTAAGTTTTGAATGCAGGACGTTTACTGCAGTAATCTGAGTACATTCTCCAGCTCTGGGTATAAAATATGAAGAGGTGGATCACCTGAGGGCATCCTGATCCCGGGTCAGTCCTGATGGACTGCCTCCGGCCTGCTGAAGTCTCTCCTGCCGGGCTCTCTGCAGCAGAGTCTGAGCCAGCTGAGGCTCCATCCTGTCGATCACAGCTCGTTATCAATCACTGATTATTATTGATCATTGATCAGCTGCTTGTCTCATCCTGCTCACCTGTCCAGCAGAGCCTGAGCCAGCTGGGGCTCCAGGAGGCCCCACCAGGCAGCAGGGGGCCTCCCCATGTTCAGCCCCCGCCCCGTCTCATCGTAGTCCGGGGGGGCTGGGCCCTGGAAGTCCCCGGGAGGCCCCTGGTCCTCCTCCTCCTCCTCCTCCACCACCTCCACATCCCCGGGGCCGACCAGCCCTGCACTCTCCGCCTCGCTCAGCAGGTGCAGCAGAGCCGACAGGTATGCTGCGGAGTGTTAGTCAGGGATTGTTAACTAGTGCAAGAAAACTTCAATAATTCTGGAACAAACCCCGTTAACAAGTCGTTATTTGATACTATAATGTACGTTGGCCCTGAGAGCTCACAGCGCTGCAACTTAAGAAAACACATGAAAATACACAAAACACAGGCAAATTCAGAAAACACATGAAAATACACAAAACACAGGCAAACTCAGAAAACATCTTCATCAATTCTCCAATTTGCTTGTGTTTTGTGTATTTGCATGTGTTTTCTTAAGTTGCAGCGCTGTGAGCTCTCAGGGCCACCTTTATAATGGATCAAACTGTGAAATAAAACAGTAAGAATAAAGTCATACATAAAAAGTTGAAATATGTTGAGAAAACAGTTGTAATTTTAAGACAAATAAAATCTTGTTAAAAGCTGTTATATATTTATAAAAAAAGGCTAAATATATATATATTTGAAAAAGTGATGATTCACCTGCTCGCTGCTCCTCCTCCTGCTCCCGCCTCTGATCCCTCTCCACCAATCGCTGCAGAGCCTGGTCCAAGCCCTGCCCCCTCCAGTCATCTGATTGGTAGTACAGGTTGTTGGCCCTGCCTCCTCCCTGCGTGGCGGCGTATGACATCATCTGGTCCTCGTAAGGCAGCAAGTTACGGAGGTCTCTGCGCTGGCGTCTGACTCCGCCCACTGAGACGTCCAGGCCAAGCCCCCTGCTGCGATCTACTGGCAGAGGCTGAGAACCAAAGGTCAAAGGTCAGACAGAGAGAACACACCTGGGTGATGTGTCATCTCACCTGTCTGGAGCCCCGTTTGCTGCTGTCTGTTAGTTTTAAAACAACTACGTTTCCCATAAGGCTTTGGTGTTAAACATTTATTCAGAATCAGAATCGCCTTCATTGTCATTGCACAGAGTAATAAGTACTAGGACAATGAAATTGGCCATCAACCCGACCAAACATATACTTAACACACATACAATATGACAAAGGGGTGGACAGGACAGGGAGACAAGGATGAAAGAAAGAAATACAGCACAACGTGAGGAGAGGGGAGGAAAAAAAGAAAAACCTCGGCAACATAAGCATATTCAATACACTTTACAGCATGAACAGACTCATGTCATGCCACAGCCATCCAGTCCTGCAGCTATTAAAGCACTGGTCACAGACCCGCTTGTCACACTGGGGGTACGAAGCGACGAAGACATGGGATGGTGGGCAGGGGGAGGGGGGGTTTGCATATCTGTAGGAGTTTGCGTGCGTAAGCCTTGAGATTCACCTCGCCCCGCAACCCAATCAATCAGTGTCTCAGTTCGCCAGAATGTCAAAGCGATAATAATAAAAATACATTTTATTTGGAGGCGCCTTTCTTGGCACTCAAGGACACCGTACAAAAAAGATAGAAAAGAAACGGCAATTAAATACAATAAAATCCACAGAATTAATAACAATACAATAGATTGGACAGGGTAAAAGTCATCAGAGGGAATAAGCAGTTTTAAACAGATGTGTTTTGAGTTGTGATTTGAAATGGGGGAGTGAGTCAATGTTCCTGAGTTGGGGTGGTAGTGAGTTCCAGAGGTGGGGAGCAGAGCGGCTGAATGCTCCGCTCCCCATGGTGGTGAGACGGGTGGAGGGGACAGACAGGTGTATTGAGGAAGAGGATCTGAGGGAGCGGGAGGGAGTGGGAACATGGACGAGGTCGGACAGATATGGGGGGGCAAGGTTGTGAATAGCCTTGAAAGTTACCAGGAGGACTTTGTATTGAATCCGGAACTGAACCGGGAGCCAGTGGAGCTGTTGGAGGACAGGGGTGATGTGGTGGATAGAGGCGGTTCTTGTGATGATGCGGGCAGATGAATTCTGGAGCAGTTGAAGTTTATGGAGTGATTTGTGAGGGAGGCCAAAGAGGAGAGAGTTGCAGTAATCCAGACGGGAAGTGACGAGGCTGTGGACGAGGATGGCAGCAGTGTGGGGGGTAAGGGAGGGGTGGAGGCGATTGATGTTTCGTAGGTGGGAGTAGGCAGACCGGGTAATGTTGTTGATATGGGATTGAAAGGATAGTGTACTGTCAAGGATGACACCCAGACTCTTAACCTGGGGGGATGGTGAAACGGAGGAGTTGTCAATATTGAGGGGAAACTGTCGGTTTTGGATAGAGTGGATTTTGTGCCAATGAGGAGAACCTCTGTTTTATCACTTTTTAATTTGAGGAAGTTTAAAGTGAACCAGGTTCTTATTTCAGAGATGCAATTGGTGAGGGAGGTGGGCGGAAGATATTGCAGAGGGGAAGGAGGTAGATGATGAAGAGGAGGGGCCGCAGGACAGAGCCCTGGGGCACACCTGAGGTGACGAAGGAAGGGATGGATTTGAGCGACTTGAGTTGAATGAACTCGAATGAGTGCGGCCAGAGAAGTAGGATGTGAACCAGTCCAAGGGGGTGTGAGTGATGCTAATGGAAGAAAGCCTGCTGAGGAGGGTGGTGTGACAGATGGTATCAAAAGCTGCACTCAGGTCGAGGAGGATGAGGATGGTGAGGAGTCCAGAATCAAATGCCATAAGGATGTCATTGGTGATTTTGATGAGTGCTGTTTCAGTGCTATGGAGTGGGTGGAAACCGGACTGGAACTGTTCATACAGATTATTGTGGGATAGGTGAGAGTGGAGCTGGGAGGCAACAGTTTTTTCCAGGATTTTGGAGATGAAGGGTAGATTGGAGATAGGGCAGAGGTTGTTGAAGTTGGATGGGTCAGCGCCAGGTTTTTTCAGGATTAGGGTAATGGCAGCAGTTTTGAAGGGTGTAGGGACGGTTCCAGTGATGAGAGAGGAGTGGATGATGGCAGAAAGAGAAGGGAGGCAGGCTTTAACAAGTTGTGTGGGCAGGGGGGTCCAGTTGACATGTGGATGGCTTGGATTTCCGGATGAATTGTGAATTGTGTGAGTGGGGAGCTGGAAGTAGGAGAGTGGGTGTGTGGGTGGGGGAAGGTCAGCTGAGGTGCTGAGGTGAGGCAGTGATCCGAGGTTCTGGTGGATGTTCTTGATTTTTCCTGTGAAAAAGGACATAATGGCATTGCAGGAGGAGGTTGTGTATAAGTGAGCGGGGAGAGAGTCCTGGGGTTTGGTGATATTGTTGAGTAGGGAGAACAGTGACTTGGACTATAATGGAGTCCTTATAGTGTAAGATGTGGTTATTGTACATGTCTTTGTGTATAGTGAGACCAGTTTTTCTGTGGAATCGTTCAAGTTGCCGACCTTTAGCTTTCATGAGACGAAGATCCGGGATGAACCAGGGGGCGGAGACGGTGAAGGAGACAGATCTGTTTTTTAATGGAGCAAGAGAGTCAAGAATATTGTGGAGTCCATTGTTGTAATGACAAATCAGATCATCAGGGGTGGACAGATTATGGATGTCAAGGAGGCCGGAGGAGTGCATAATTGAAGTGAGAGTGGCAGGGTTAATATTCTTTATATTCCGGTAAGAAATGGGGCATGGTGTTTTGGAGATGGAGAGAGTGAGTTTCACTGTAAATGAGAGGAGAAAGTGGTCGGTTATGGTGAGATCATCAGCAGTTAGGTCCAGAGGGGTGACACCAGAGCAGCAGATTAGATCCAGAATATGTCCTTTGGAGTGTGTGGGAATAGTGGTGTGTTCCTGTAATCCAAAACTCTCTAGGCAGGATGTGAAGTCTTTGGTAAGAGGCAGATTGGTATTGTCCATGTGGATATTGAAATCCCCCAGCAGTATTATGTTTGGTGAGTAAGAGGATAGATGGTTGAGGAAAGCAGCAAAGTCAATTTAAAAGTCACTACTCGGTTTTGGGGGGCGGTAGACAGTAGCAATGATGGTTGGAGTGGGACCAGACAGCTCACAGACAGAAGACTCAAACGTGCTGGAGACGGGCACAGATACCGGTGAGACTCTACAGTTCTCTCGATAAAATATAACGAGACCTCCTCCCCGACCAGAGCCATGGGGTTGACAGATGTAAACAAACCCACGAGGAGTGGATTCGTTCAGCTGGGAAAAGTCCTGGGGTTGTTGCCACGTCTTGCTTAAGCAGAGAAAGTCTAACTTACGGTCTGTGATTATGTCCTGGATGAGGTGTCCCTTGCCTGTCAGTGAGAGGATGTTGAGCAGAGCGAAGTTGAGTGGAGTGCTGTCGCAGCTGGTGGTCGTGCTAGGCGACTGGGCTAGGCGGGCTACCACGCTGTGGTCAACAGCCCGGCTGGTGGAGTGTGGAGGGTGACGAGTCCAGTGTCGAGAACTGGACCAGATGGACTTTATTGCTGTTGAGGTGTTGTGTTGAAAGTTCCGATGGGACCCTCCGTGGATGTATCTCCGGCGGGGCTGGAAGATGATGTCCAGGTGAAGGTGAAGAGCCTCTGGTGTTGTTCCAGGCAGGTGTGCGCAGGATCACACCGGGACAGGACAGGTGAGTGAATATTGAAAGCTCATATAGACGATAGTGTCAACAAGTTGTAAAAGTATCCCAAGATGAGGGCAATTACACTGTCCGATTAGGTAGAAGGACCATAAAATCAGCCAGGAACTTTAAAAGTTTAAAAGTTACCGGCGAGCAGCGGCAGCTAGTTGCGCCAGTGTTCACTCGTCAGCCATGACCACTTAAAAAATCAACGCAGCAGTTGCTATGGAGACAGCCTTGGTCAGGCACCAGACAGAAGCAGACAGTCAACAGGTGTCTGTGAGAGGTGGAGGAGGGGTGGAATAGGGTGAGAGCAATTTTGCTGCAGTGTACTTCCAGGGGAATTTGTTTTCCAGTAACAGCCTTGAGGCCAGAGCTGTTGAGGGGGGGGCAGATAAGGTTGGAATTTGGGCTTAGGCGAGTGGCAGCATGCAATTTACATGGCTACCCGTCTTGTCCATACTGGTCTCCGGATCTATCCAATTGCTTTCACAAAGCCATCAATTTCTCCAAGATTTTATCCATATTGCGGTTTGTGACCACAGTCTGAGTACCGACAGCTCTGCCCATCGCTTCAATCTGTTCAGTCTGTTTCTTTCTTTCTGCACGCTGCAAATCAATAAGCTGCAAATCAATAAGCTGCAAATCAACAAGCTGCAAATCAACATGCTGCAACACAACAAGCTACAAAACAAAAAGCTGCAGAACAACAGGCTGCAGAACAACAAGCTGCAAAACAAGCTGCAAAACGACAAGCTGCAAAAAAACAACAAGCTGCAAAAAGCAGCAAAACAAGCTGCAAAACAACAAACTGCAGAATAAAAACAGATTCATGTTCAGCTACTGTTTGCACTTGAACATTGAGTCAGCAGACTGAACAGTGAGTCAGCAGTATTAACAGTGAGTCTGCAGTATTAACCGTGAGTCAGCAGACTGAACAGTAAGTCCGCAGTCTAAATGGTAAGTCAGCAGTATTATCCGTGAGTCAGCAGACTGAACAATGAGTCAGCAGTATTTACGGTGAGTTAGCAGTCTGAACAGTGAGTCAGCAGACTGAATAGTGAGTCAACAGTCTGAACAGTGAGTCAGCAGACTGAACAGTGAGTCAGCAGTTTGAACAGTGAGTCAGCAGACTGAATGGTGAGTCAGCAGTCTGAACGGTGAGTCAGCAGTATTATTGGTGAGTCAGCTGTATTATTGGTGAGTCAGCTGTCTGAACAGTGAGTCAGCTTGTTAACGGTGAGTCAGCAGACTGAACAGTGGGTGAGCCTACTGAACGGTGAGTCAGCAGACTGAACAGTGAGTCAGCAGACTGAACGGTGAGTCAGCAGACTCAACAGTGGGTGAGCAGACTGAACAATGAGTCAGCAGACTGAACGGTGAGTCAGCAGACTGAACAGTGAGTCAGCAGACTGAACGGTGAGTCAGCAGACTCAACAGTGGGTGAGCAGACTGAACAGTGAGTCAGCAGACTGAACGGTGAGTCAGCAGACTGAACAGTGAGTGAGCAGACTGAACGGTGAGTCAGCAGTCTGAACGGTGAGTCAGCAGACTGAATAGTGTGATGATCCATATAGAATCAGTAAGTCCACAGTCTGAATGGTAAGTCAGCAGTATTAACCGTGAGTCAGCAGACTTCCGTTCAGTTTGAACGGTGATTCAGCAGACTGAACAGTGAGTCAGCAGTCTGAACAATGAGTCAGCAGTATTTACGGTGAGTCAGCAGTCTGAACAGTGAGTCAGCAGACTGAATAGTGAGTCAGCAGTCTGAACAGTGAGTCAGCAGACTGAACAGTGAGTCAGCAGTCTGAACAGTGGGTCAGCAGACTGAATGGTGAGTCAGCAGTCTGAACGGTGAGTCAGCAGTATTATTGGTGAGTCAGCTGTCTGAACAGTGAGTCAGCTTGTTAACGGTGAGTCAGCAGACTCAACAGTGGGTGAGCAGACTAAACAGTGAGTCAGCAGACTGAACAGTGTGTGAGCAGACTGAACGGTGAGTCAGCAGACTGAACAGTGAGTTAGCAGACTGAACAGTGAGTCAGCAGACTGAACGGTGAGTCAGCAGACTCAACAGTGGGTGAGCAGACTGAACAGTGAGTCAGCAGACTGAACGGTGAGTCAGCAGACTCAACAGTGAGTGAGCAGACTGAACGGTGAGTCAGCAGACTGAACGGTGAGTCAGCAGTCTGAACGGTGAGTCAGCAGACTGAATTGTGTGATGATCCATATAGAATCCCTATTTTCTCTGTATTTTATCCATATTGATGCTGGAACAGCAACCAGAACATAACAATATGGGCATATTTCATATAAATAGCAGAAGAAGTAGTTAATAATGCAGATGAAAGTGACTCAGCAGCTTTGAACTCGATATATTTTGTGTGTGTTGATGATGTCATAGATGTGAAGCTTCAGTCTGATGAAAAACAATCAGGTTTAATTTCCTGCTGAAGTGATTCTGTGTTTGTTGGTGATAAACAAACAGTCAGCAGCTGCTCACACAGTTAGAGGAGGAGAAGAGGAGGAGAGGAGGAGGAGGAAAAGAGGAGGAGCAGGAGAGGATGAGGGGGAGGGGAGAAGGAGGAGAGAAAGAAAAAAGAGGAGGAGGAGGAGGAGGAGAGGAGAAGAGATGAGAGGAGGAGGAGGAGAAGAGGAGGAGAGTAGAGGAGGAGAGAAGGAAGAGGAGGAGAGGGAGAGGAGGTGAGGAGAGGAGAGGAAAAGGAGGAGGAGGAGAGGAGGGGAGGGGAGGGGAGGGGAGGAGAGGAGGAGGAGGTGGTAATGAGTCCTCTGAGGAACATCACTCTGTCTGATTTCTACTGACTCAGTGTTTCTCTGCAGAGACCAGAGGTGTTTATATACGATGAAAAGGAATATAAACGTGTTTATCTGCTAAACCCTTAATCTTTAATTCAGCCTCGATCTATCCCTGATGATAAAATCAGAGTTATGTTCTTTAAACAGAGTGTGTCCACCAGAAACAAGAATTAAATCTGACACAGACATGTTTTCTTCTTAAACATCAGCAAAATTACACCATTTATCATAAACTGTAAAAACAGAAACAGTCATCAGATCTTTAAATTTCTTTCGCTCTGTGTGACACTTCCATCAGGAAAAATAACCAAATCTGAGCTTAAAATAATGACATTTCATCATTTTTTTTATTTTATCTGAGATATATCAGGATCTTATGTGTTCTGAGGGTAAAATTTCTGGTTTTGTCAATGGAGTCTGGTGGCTGTGAAGAGATCACTTATAACAGCTTCAGTTCCTGCCAGAGAGAGTCGGTCTGACAGCAGGTAATGAGGTAAAACATATCAAAAACACTTCAATGAATATTGATCTGATAACAATCTGTTTGTCTGCGCCCACAGCAGCTCGTCTCTCTCTACAGCCACCAGACTCCGTTGACAGAAACACTCATTTTAGGAGTTGTTGGTGTGTTTGTGTTGTTGTGACTTTGGGTCTCTGGTCTGAACTAACGTAGCAAACTTCAACCAAAATGTGAAAGTTTATATTTAAATACATAAAGAACATGACTGATACAGAACGATAATAATGAATCAGAGATTGATCCTGTAACACTCCTTAACTGAAAGAGTCAAACAACAAACTGACTTTCTTAAACTGAACAATTATATTTTAAACTGACGAACATCATCTGTGTGATTAAAACAGGATCAATAAATAACTTCTCTCTCCGTTAAACTACATATTTCCCCAAAATAAGTTAAAATACACAAGAAAAACTAATAAAAACTTTAATCACAGGAAGAATTTTAATCTGCCAAAACAGAAAATGTTCTAATGAAAGTCTTTATTTTTATACGTGATGCTAACTTCAGAGTCAGGCTAAAGGTTTGCTAACTTCAGAGTCAGGCTACATGATGCTAACTTCAGAGACAGGTTACATGATACTAACTTCAGAGACAGGCTACATGATGCTAACTTCAGAGTCAGGCTACATGATGCTAACTTCCGAGTCAGGTCACATGATGCTAACTTCAGACTCAGGCTACATGATGCTAACTTCAGACTCAGGCTACATGATACTAACTTCAGAGACAGTGTACATGATGCTAACTTCAGAGTCAGGCTACATGATGCTACATGATACTAACTTCAGACTCAGGCTATATGATGCTAACTTCAGAGTCAGGCTACATGATGCTACATGATACTAACTTCAGACTCAGGCTATATGATGCTAACTTCAGACTCAGGCTTTATGATGACATCATGTTGTTTCTTCTCTGTGAGTCACAGGATCAAATTATTCTGTTTCTTTACGTTTTTTGGAATCATGGCTGTAAATTAAATTATAAATAAGGAAAACACTCAGCTAAACTTCAAATGGCACACACACACACACACACACACACACACTCAGCTGTCTGGAGACCTGCTCTAACATATGGTCCTGTTGCTGCGGGTTACTGTCTCCTGTCGCTATGGTGACAGAACCTAAATGTTCCTCCGGTCACAGCGGCTGCCTACACACACACACACACACACACACACACACAGAGTGATGTAATGGTGTTGACAAGACAATCTGAACAGAAACAGCTCACAGTCTGTTCTCTCTGCACTGATGAATCCAATCAAATAAATCTATAAATCAATACTCAGCAACAACAACAACAACAACAACAACAACAACACACACACACACACACACACACACAGAGTGATGTAATGGTGTTGACAAGACAATCATCAGATCACGGTGAAGACAATAAATCAGATCCTCTCTCTGTCTCTCTCTCTCTCTGAGCTCGGTGTTTCTCTCTCTCTCTCTCTCTCTCTTTATCTCCTTCTTACCTGGACGGCGTGCATCAGAGTGGCGCTGAGCAGCAGGAAGCTGAGAGACGCCATGCTGCCGACTGAACACACACACTGACTCATCTGATACCAGGGACGAGAGAGAGAGAGAGAGAGAGAGAGAGGGGGAGGAGTGATGACGGAGGAGAAAAACTGAGATATGGAGTGAGAAGGAGGGGGAGGAAAGAGAGAAAGAGAGAGAGAGAGAGAGAGAGAGGAGGAGGAGTCAGGATAGGTGACAGGAGAAAGAGGGAGGGATGAAAGGATGGATGGAGGGAGGGAGGGAGGGAGGGAGGAAGGAGACAAGGACATGAGGAAGGGAGAGGAGGAGGAGGAAGGGCCGTATGTTAATTCATTCTTCCCTCTCACATACACAAAAAATGTCTATGTGAGAGGTAAAAGTGTGTATGTCAATTCATCCATCCATTTTCCTCTGCTTATCCGGGGCCGGGTCGCAGGGGCAGTAGGCTAAACAGGGCATTCCAGACGTCCCTCTCCCCAGCCACAACATCCAGCTCTAACACCTCTAATGGGAGGCGCCTGGGAGGATCCTTACCAGATGCCCAAACCACCTCAGCTGGCTCCTTTAGATGCGAAGGAGCAGCGGCTCTACTCTGAGCTCCCTCCGGATGTCTGAGCTCCTCACCCTATCTCTAAGGCTGAGCCCAGCCACCCTATGGAGGAAGCTCATTTCAGCCGCTTGTATCCGTGACCTCGTACTTTAAGTCACTACCCACAGCTCAGGACCATAGGTAGGAAGGAGGGTTGGAACATAGATGGACCCATAAATCGAGAGCTTTGCCTTCTGGCTCAGTTTCTTCTTCACCACGACGGTCCGGTACAACGCCTGCATCACTGCTGACACTGCACCAAACCGCCTGTCCATCTCACGCTCCGTTCTACCCTCACTGCTAAACAAGACCCTGAGATACTTGAACTCCTTCGCTTGAGGCAGTACCTCTCTCCCCACCCAGAGAGGGCAGTCCACCGTTTTCCAGCAGAGATCCATGGCCTCAGACTTGGAGGTGCTGACTCTCATCCCAACTGCTTTGCACTCAGCTGCAAACCGCCCCAATGAGTGCTGAAGGTCCCTCTCTGATGAAGCCAAAAGAACCACATCATCCGCAAAAAGCAGATGCAATTCTTAGCCCACCAAACCGGATCCCTTCCTCCCCCTGCCTGCGCCTTGAGATTCTGTCAGAGATCCTAGGACACCCACTGGGAAAGAAAATGGGAACCACCACCCGTGGTCTGCCACTCCACTGGCACTGTCCCAGACCTCCATGCAACAATGAGGTCAATGAGCCCAACCGTATCCAGAGCCTTCAGCATCTCAGGGCAAATCTCCTCCAACCCAGGACAGCTTTTTAACTACCTCGGCGACTTCTGCCAGGGATACCCCTGAGTCTTCAGACTCTACAGAGGATGTGTTGGCTGGATTAAGGAGTGCTCTTTCCACCGTCTGATGACATCCCCAGGTCGGGTCAGAAGGTCTCTTAGACGTTCCCAGTTCACCCTCACTACACTTTTGGGTTTGCCAGGTCTGTCCAGCAGTCTGCCCCACCACCTGATCCACCTCACCACCAGTTGGTGATCAGTTGACAGCTCTGCTGTCCAAAACATGCGGCCGCAGATCTGACGATACGATAATGAAACCAATCGTCGAGGTAAAAATGAATTATCATACAGAGTAACTATATCCTAAAAGGAAGTTCATCAGTTAATATAGTTCATATATATATATATATATATATATATACTGTAATGGGTTCACATATATAATGAGACATTCCAGACCAGACGACTTTGTAGTTTATTGAAACTTTCCATTGAATAAACACAGCGGGGGGTGGGGGGGGACATTGCGTCTCCATAGCAACAAGTCACACACACACATCATCACTGTCAACACCGTCGCCATGGTTACTGATGCTGAATAGATTATCATCACACAGGAAGTTACACCACACGGAGGCGGAGAGGAGAGTCACAACGTAAAGGAGGAGGAGAAGAAGAGAGGAGAGAAATAAAGAGAGGAGAAGAAGAGTGAACAGGTACACACACACACACACACACACACACACAGCCGAGGAGAACAGGAAGTAGAATCACTGTCAGTCACTGAACGTCACGAGCAGAAACACATCACCATGCGGAGGAACGACTCCATCATCATCAAATAAACCAACGAAGAAGAAACAGAAGCTTCAGGTGTGTTTCTGTGGGTCAGCTGACGGCTGCTGCTGATTGCCCAAGAGCAAACGCCCGTCTGATCGCTAAACTCATCTGATTATTATTATTATTATTTATTCTGAGAAAACCAAATATCTATTGATTCCTGATGAACAATTTAATCAGATTTTCTTAATAATTAATTTGGATCTTTTTTCTTCTAATATCAGACTAAAATATCTAAATACATTGAATCATAGCTGAACACAAGCTAACCAGGCTAACATGAGCTAACACAAGCTAACCAGGCTAACACGAGCTAACACAAGCTAACCAGGCTAACATGAGCTAACCAGGTGTAATCAATAATAATCAATAATCAATAATTAATCGTTAGTAGCGATAAACTGGACGTTTGTGTCAGCAGCAGCAGGAAGTGACAGCTGTCAATCAAACACAGGAGCCGTGACGAGCGGGAGCCATGTTGGATTCGGTTTCAGCCTCCGTCACCATGGAGATGCTCAGACCGGGTTGGCGCCGCCCGCTGTGACATCACTTCCTGTGTTGATATTTACATGCAGCAAGACAAACAGTCGGGAGGTGATGCTGGTCGGATCTGATTGGCTCTCAGAGTGGAACCCGGTCTGAGCTGCTTCGTGATTGGCCAATGTGAATCCGGGGGAGGGGGGGGGGCATACGACGAGGGGCGGGACTTATGAAACACGAAGAGTGTATATTATATTTCTGTTCAAAGTGAAATCTTTACAACACAACATACATTCTGTCCACAGATCAATACCAATAAGCATCATCATCATCATCATCAGCTCTGGTTCTGTTGTTGTTGTTGTTGATCTGAAGTTTATAACTCTCTCTTTTTTATAATTTACACATCGATTCATTATAATTAACATCTAACCCCCCCGCCCCCTCCCCCTCCCACCCGTTGACCCTGCAGACAGACAGGAGTGTTGCATTGTGGGTAGGTTGCAGGCGACCCACGGTTGTTTCACTCTGACGATTTCTGTGAAGGAAAAAAGAAACAAACATCAGAAAATCACGTTTAACCCTCTGAACCCCTTTGATTTTACATGTTGCATCACTGCAACATGTAAAATCTATATAAATCTATATAATAGATATAATCTATATAAATCTATATAATCTATAAATATATAATCTAAATTAATCTATATAATCTATAAATCCTGCAGCTCTATGGAATCAGCACAATCAGAACAATTCAAACATGTCTTTGTGCAGAATAACACAGTTAGAATGACAGAAATCAGAGAAAAATGCTGAATTTCTCTGATAAATTATTAAAAAATGTTTTTGAATAAAATGTAAATAATATATAAACACTTTTACAAGTGCCCACAAATATTGAAGTTTTGTCATGTTTCCAGCCTCTCCTGTCCTCTCCTCTCTGCTCTGTGTAAACAGCCTCTCCTGTGCTCTCCTCTCTGCTCTGTGTAAACAGATTTTCAGTGAATATTTGTCATGTGACCGGTGGTCTCAGCAGAATCAATCATGGCTTCACAGTGTCTCTGAGGAGCAGAATTTAATGTTTTTAACAGGATCTGGTTAGTGCAAACGCTTTATTTTAAATGACACATGTAGAATATAGAGATTCTGACACGTTTTGGTTACTTTTTTATCACTGAAACAATTTCATATTCCGATGATATTGTCTGTTTTTACAGTTTCTTTCTATGACAAATGGAGGATTTTTGGCAATTTTTTAAGGAAAACACACGTAGGGTTCAGAGAGTAGGAACGGAGCTAAAGCACCAACAATGACACATGTAGAATAAAGAGACTGAAGTTTTGGTCACGTTTTATAACCGATGATCCGTTCAAGGACCATCGAAAAGTTCAAACTCTGACGATAATGAATGAAATGTGATGTCTTTAAAAAAACTTTGAATAATTTAATTTTAGAATGGAGTTTCTGTGGCCCCGCCCCTTTACAGCTCTCTGAACTAGATACATTAAAATGAACATAAAGACATTTCTTTGTGTTTTTTGTTCTAAGTGTTGATCCAGTGACTGAAACATGACGATCAGGTTCATATTCAGACAGAATGACATGTTCAGTTTCCATCGACCATCTTTGGATGAATTTAATTCACCAGAACACAGATTTAAAAAATGTGTGTCTCATGAATAAAAACTTGAGCTGTTGTGATTTTAATGGACTCACCTGCTTCGTGTCACTTCACATCTGATTGGAGAAGGAGGTTGGCGCCCCCTGCTGGCCATAGCCCTGCCCGTACTCTGCATCCTGCTGGAGACACATACACACTATGTGTACTTCTACTCACTCTACTGCAGCATGTGTACTCTGTGTACTTCTACTCACTCTACTGCAGTATGTGTACTCTGTGTACTTCTTCTCACTCTACTGCAGTATGTGTACTCTGTGTACTTTTACTCACTCTACTGCAGCATGTGTACTTTGTGTACTCCGTGCTTGTACTCTGTTTACTTCTACTCACTCTACTGCAGTACTTGTACTCTGTGTACTTCTACTCACTCTACTGCAGCATGTGTACTCTGTATACTTCTACTCACTACTGCAGTATGTGTACTTTGTGTAGTTCTCCTCACTCTACTGCAGTATGTGTGCTCTATGTTCTTCTACTCACTCTACTGCAGCATGTGTACTCTATTTACTTATACTCACTCTGCTGCAGTACTTGTACTCTGTGTACTTGTACTCGGTGTACTTCTACTCACTCTACTGCAGCATGTGTACTCTGTATACTTCTACTCACTACTGCAGTATGTGTACTTTGTGTAGTTATCCTCACTCTACTGCAGCATGTATACTCTATGTTCTTCTACTCACTCTACTGCAGCATGTGTACTCTGTATACTTCTACTCACTACTGCAGTATGTGTACTTTGTGTAGTTCTCCTCACTCTACTGCAGCATGTGTACTCTATGTTCTTCTACTCACTCTACTACAGCATGTGTACTCTATTTACTTCTACTCACTCTACTGCAGTACTTGTACTCTGTGTACTTCTACTCACTCTACTGCAGTATGTGTACTCTGAGTACTTCTACTCACTCTACTGCAGCATGTGTAGTCTGAGTACTTCTACTCACTCTACTGCAGTATGTGTACTCTGAGTACTTCTACTCACTCTACTGCAGTATGTGTACTCTGTGTACTCAGTGCTAGTACTCTGTGTACTAGTACTCTGTGTACCTGGCTGTACTCGGGCTGGTACCCTCCCTGGTTGCTGGCGTACGGGTCTTGCTCATAGGCCCCCTGCTGGCCGTAGGCGTCCGATGCGGCAGGTTTCTCCTGAGGGGGCGGAGCCCGCATGAAGGGCGCGATGATGCCCGTCTCCTTGAAGACGAACCAGAGGTTGCCCACCCACAAGATGAGGTTGATGAAGCCAAACGCCTGCAGGATGACACAAACATTTTATCTTCTGAGACACTTTAACCTTCCTCTTGTGTTAGCTTTCTGTTACTATACATGGTGTTAGGGGTCGGTTTTGAGCCTTAAATGATCCATAAAATACCCTCAAAACAATTATTTAAACCTTGTTAGGCTTCCTTATCCATGAAAAGATTAGTTTTAAGTTTTTCTCCCTGGGCTTTTCTTTTGGCATTTTAAATAAATAAAAGGTTGTTATGTTACCTGACTATTACTGAGGGATATAAGAAGACATCTCTCAAATAAATTGCTTTTTTAATTTTTTAATTTTAATATTATTAATTATAGTAACATCTTAGCCTGGGTATACCCATGCTGCCTTACATGCTCGATTTAATTTCGAACCTGCAGTCGGTCTGGCAACTACGGCCGTTTCTTAGCCCTGTTTTAGGGATCCAATGACAGAACGGGGAGGGACGGCAAGACGATGATGCGTACTACTCGGCAGACGGAAGCTTGTAGTTTTCTTACGGATCCAACATGGCTGCAGCAGACGTGAAACTCTCTTTAGCTGTAAACGGCATTTTAAATAGTTTAGAGCGAAAGTTGATTTTAAAAGAATAACAATGTTTGGCTTTACACTCTTGTTTCACCGCGAAAAAGAAAAAGAAGCCTTGCTTCCGAAAAAGAAGCCTTGCTTCCGACAGGATTTGGCAAAAGCCTAATCTATCAACTAGGCCTGCTACCGCTCTCTGCTGTAACGCCGGAGATCTCGCTACGAGCCGGGGGACAGCGGAGCCGCCCAGAGACCCGCAGCAGCTCGTCTAATGCCCATAAAATCAGTGGATGTGTGTGGCTGAATGACATGAGGGGGAAATAAGGCATAAAAATAAATGATCTTGCAGAAAGCAAGAACTGGAGAAGCAAAGCAGCAAGCAACACTCTCTCACAGACACACACACACACACACACACTAACACTGCCGGTAGACTGTGAGCAGCCAGAGCCAGAACATGCTGCAGAAAAACGTTGCAGAAGCAGAATTGAGCATTTTAGTCTCAAAGATGGGCTAGTCGGCGAGTCTGGCTACGTAAACATCAATTTCTGTCGTTCTACATACATCATCTGGTATAACTGATACGATTGGCCAGGAGCTACGTACAGATGCTTTTGATAGACATTCGTAGCGCCCAATAAACGGCTCTGGACGATCGTAAACCACGCCTCCTCTACGGAGAAATTAATAGCTGGTTTCCAGACTAATCTCATTTGTGATTAGTCTGGTGTTAGCCAGGCTAGTAACATGGTGTCAGGGTAAATTTTGACCCGTATATATATTTCTTTTAAGAAAGAGGCAAAAGTTTTTTTTTTTTCAAAGATAGAACTTAAGTACAAATAAAAAATGAAAAGCAGAATAAGTAATAATACAAAATGTAGCGTTGCAAACAAACAACAACCAATCAAATCAATAGAAATCAATACTAGTTCCAGTCTTTGTGTATGTGTGTGTCTTTAGATGCATGTGTGGCAAAAAGTGACACTTTTAGTGTGTTATTTGCAGAGATATTTTTTGTAGAAGCAGAATATGTTTGTCTTTCTGTCTTTATTGCGTCAGACTCATCAAAAGTGTCTGTCTGGCTTAAAAATCCGGATATGTCCGTCATTGTTTGTTTGTTTGTTTGTTTAGCCCCTAACTGAAGCTCAGGGGGTTGGAGAGGAGCTGGCTGTCAGTGGACTGTTAATTATTGAAGTTTTTATAAACTCATATTATCACTAATAACAACACAAACATTATAATTTTCACCAGGGCAATTTATAATTTAGTGAATATTTTATTTTATTTTTATTTTTATTTTGTTTAAATAGAAGTTCCTGACAAAGTCAAAAAGCTGTGATGCAATAAACAAAAGTTGTTTGGTACTTTTATGCATTTAAAACCCCAAAACAGGTAGCTGGTGACCTGAATACAAGAGGAAGGTTAATATAAAGAAGATAAAGTTTAACCGCGGACTCACCACGGAGGTGTTGAGTCCGGACATCACTGGGTCGTGGACTTCGCGGCATTTGTTCCCCTCAACGTCACAGGCAGTGATCTGAGTGATGACCTTGTCCGGGTCGGTTGCCGTCTTCACGTCGGACAGACCTTTGGCCCACGCCGCCGAACTCACCAGCCACATGAAGGCGAACACTGCGGTCACCCCAAGGTCCTAAACACACACACACACACACACAGTCAGAGCTGCTGCCAGAGGTCACCTTGTGGTGGCGGCGG
Source organism: Centropristis striata (assembly GCF_030273125.1). NCBI lineage: Eukaryota > Metazoa > Chordata > Actinopteri > Perciformes > Serranidae > Centropristis > Centropristis striata. The sequence goes on from NC_081521.1 coordinate 15,291,416, forward strand.
CGGGACACTTACGATCAGCGGGCCCTTGTTGTTCTCCTTGTACTTGTCGAAGAAGAAGATGTAGATGGCGAGCGCTGCCGTGGAGTAGAGGAAGGCGAAGACGCCAATGGTGACGAAGAACTCAGCGGAGGACGAGTAGTCGCCCACCAGGAAGACATGCTCCTTGGTCCCCTCCTTACAGGTGGGTGCCTGGAAGAACACCTGGTGGAGCCTGAAACAGGAAGTCTGTGAATTAGACAGGGGACTGCTACTGTCGTCAGGCGGCCTCATGCTCGGTCACTGTTTCCTTTTAGCTTCTTATTTTTTCCTCTGACTCTCATGTTGGATCCGTCCCTGGTCTAGAGTAACGTAACTGTATCCCAAATTGGACACCGTTCAACTAAGATTCTATCAAGATTTCACATTAACTACTAATATAAATGATCATGTTATGCTTACAATTAATTAAATGGTATAAATAACACCAAACCAAATAAATAACACCGTTATCAACCATCATTATCAACACACCCAGACTGTACTTCTGTCCTTCACAATAAACTACAGTACAGTAAAAATACAGATACACTTTTAAGATCGTCGCCTGAGCGTTCTTACTGATAACTCATCAGAGTTACTTTCGTATTGTAATTAGACATGTAAATCTCCATATACATAAATTAAATTTCACACGTAGATTGTTAAACATGTATAAATCAATTATACCTACACTAGTGGTGGCGATCTTATTCTAAATGGCCGTGAAACACCGGAAAGTGCGGCATTACAGATGTGTCCGATTTGGGATACAGTCTCTATAAATAGTTCCGGCAGTAATATCACTATGCTGCTGTTCATGCTGGCTCTCTGGATTTTCTGCCTTTTTCAACAAACAAAATAGCCGTGTTTCCACTATAGTCGAATACCCTGAATAAGCCGGGTCTCCCTCTCCGAAATGCCCCTAATTTGAATATGACCCGTCCTAGTGGCGTTTTTTTTGGCCCTGTCGAAGAGCAGGAACATGTTTCTCCCCTGTAAAAAGCCTGGTTGCTGATTGGATAGAACGCTAAGCAGGATGTGACGTAGTACTCGACGCCACAACAACACGTGCCATTTGTAAAAGCCGGTGAAGTAGCGAGTAGTCACAAGCGACAATAAACATAGAAGCCCCCTTCATAGTGCAGTCTGGCGTAAGGAACGAGGTGCACAGTAGCACAGTGCTAACAGGCTAACAGTTAGCTCTTTAGCAGTACAGTGTGTATGTGGTGCAGCAGCATGTGTTCACTTTGCAACCTTTGTTTGTTTACAACAAGCACCAGACACTCTGTGTACAGTTAGCATGCCGGTTTGTTCTCGGCATTTCCTTGCTTATTGTTTACGTTTGGCGTGTCTACCGCATAGACATATGTATATATACGTATATATATATATATATATATATGTCTATGGTCTCCCATGTTAAATCCGTCTCGTATGTGAACACGGATCACGGTCCAAACTGTCGCTAAGTGATTACACCATGATTGAAAACCATTCACCTCCAGAGTCTCGTAAATCCCTCCGGGGCCTTTTATTGTAATGGAGACACGACGGGTGAATGGAGCGGCCATCTGAGAGGGCGTGGCCTGAGTCTTTTCCAGCGACCACTCTTTACCCTGATGGAAACACGACGAATGGTGCCAAGAGAATGTTTGACCTTTCAGTGAACAGTGAAAGCGTTGTGACTCTGCAGCTTCCAAGAACTTTCTATTTTACAGACAGAACAAGAACTCATCCACTTCACAACTGACAAGTGTTCCATACAACTTAATGTCCAAAATCCCAAACTGTCCAAAATGCAATTTGTTTGAATAAACCTGAACGTCCTGTTCTCAACTCCATCAGATACAAGCGGCGTAAGACGATCGAAAACTACTCCATTACTCTCGTCAGGCGGTCTCTTGCTCTGTCACTCTCTCCTTTTTACTGATTATTTTCCTCCAACAACCTTTGACCCTGTCAGGATGTCCATTAAGCCCCGCCCCCTTCGTCTCTCTCATTGACTTTCTATGAACAGACGGAAACCTTTGACATTTTGTCCGCCAGCAAAAAACAGAAAACTGGTGAATGCTGCTGTGAGGTGGAAAGTTCCACCAACAGGTTAAAGAACAAGAACCAGAAGTGTTTATAAACTGCTGAAATGAAAAACAAACTTTTAAATGACGAAGTGAAACCAGATGTGAGATATCAGCAGCTACAATCCTGGAACTGAGAATATTTAATGTTAACTTTTAGACAACCAATCATTTAAAGTTTGAGTTGGCTCTGACCTGAATGGATACTCGAACTCCACCTCGATGCTCAGGTCGCTGTCCGTCTTGTTCTTACAATCCACCGCCACCCGGAACATCCCGGAGTAGCTGCCGCAGGTGGAGAAGGCAAAGATGGCGAAGAACTGCAAGAGACAAAGAGAACGTGAGTCACGTGATCATCTAAGAAGTGACTGAAACAATGATCCTGCAAGAGTTTGTCTGTTTGTTAACAGTTTCTGAAGGCCTGGGACAATATAAATAAATGTCTTATGATGCTTCTCACCACATCACCGAACTCGTCTTTAGTCTTTGATTTTATTCAGAGATTCAAAACATTTTGTATGTTTAATCCCTAAAACACAAACGGAGCCGGACTCAGACTGTTGGGGGCCAAACGAGACATTAATTGTCTGCAAGAATACAGAGAGGCTTCATCATGAGGAACACATGGAGACATTCTCTGTGTTTTTCAATACATTTCTCTCACAGCATTCCTCTCCGATGACTTCAGTGTTTCCAGTGAAGATCAGTTGTGTGGAAGCTTGTTTCTGGAGAAAGATTGATGTCTGGACCTCTGAGTTCTCTTTCTCTCAGAGAAAGTATTGTTTTGTGGAGAACAAAGAGAAAAAGCTGCAGCAGAACGATGACTCATCATCACTTCTATCAATAGAGACTGCAGCAGGAATCTAACCAGCAACCCTTACAGTGTTACACAGATTTGATGCACCTGAGACGACACCTGCAGCTCAGTACCTGGCTCCGCCCACTGCTCAGTGTCTGGCTCCGCCCACTGCTGCTCCTCCACAGGGGTGGAGTTTAACACAGCCGCTCAATAAAACACGACACCTGAGACTGAAATAATCCTCCTGCTGCTCTGCAGATCGTCTCCACATCTGGATTAATAATCTGATCCTGCAGTTGTCTGATGACTGTTGGCTCACTAACACATCAGTCTGAAGCTAAATAATATGTGGTTTAATGTGAATAAATTAATCTAAAGGTGCTGAATCAACTTCAACATGATGCTGAATTAATGCTTTGTCAGGTCTGAAGAACACGAGAACACTGCTGTTAAGACGATGGTTTTCTGGATGGAGTCTGGTGGAGCAGAGACGCAGGAGGATCTGAAATCTGAACAACGACTTGCTTCTTCTCCTTTTTCTTCTTCTTCTTCATCTTCATCTTTTCTCTGATGGTTTGTGAGCAGCCGGCAGCAGAGGACTCACTCTCAGTGAGCAGATGGTCACAGCGAGACTTTCTGTCCGATCGCTGCCTGGCACAGAGTGTGTGTTCTTTAATAGCACACACACACATACACGCACAGTTACACTGTAACACATTTCAAATTTCTAACAGTAATGTACCGTTTTTTCTAAATACAGTTAGATACCGTAAATGTTGGTGCGTTTGAACAAGAAAGTATTAACAGCAAGCTGCTGTAAAATGTTACGGTATCATACAGTATTTTCTCTGTGAGACACTGTTGCTTGATACCGCCTGTAATGGACAGCGGCCCACCTGCTGCCAGCTCCTCGCCAACACGGACCACAATCCGTCCTGATCCAGTGATTTAGGCTTGTAGAACCTGATAATGTAATAAATTCCCGATAATGTAATAACCCCGATAATGTAATAAAAATCTGCACTTGAGTCCATTGAAAATGTAATAAAACCTGATTATGTAATATCGTCCCGATAATGTAATAAAGTGCATTTCCCGATAATGTAATACACTTTTTATCAATAATGTAATAAAGTATAACACCAAGCACCTTTACATTTCAAGAAGCTGTTGTCATTCGTGTGTCATGGATACCTCGTTTGTGAAAAACGGATGAACGGGTCAAAAGTTAATAAACATTCAACTTTGACCTGTTGGTGGCGCTAGAGCTCTTGAGGTAGAGTTGCCTACACAGTATCACCACTTGAACCCAAGTAATGGGTGGTCTGCTGTTAAATCATTACAATATTGGGGAATTATTACATTATCAGGACTTGCGAAATGAAGGCTAACCTGATAATGTAATAACCTCCCATTAATGTAATACTTTATTACATTATTGGTAAAAAAAAAAAAGTGTATTACATTATTGGGAAATGCACTTTATTACATTATCGGGAAGTTATTACATTATCAGGTTTTATTACATTTCAATGGACTCAAGTGCAGATTTTTATTACATTATCGGGGTTATTACATTATTGGGAAGTTATTACATTATCAGGTTCTACAAGGCTACTTAAAAAGGTAAGCGCAATTTTATCTAAGTGAGTGTTGCCATGTTTTATGTTTAATTTTAGGGATGTTGATGTTATTAAGCATGCATGTAAAAGTTTACAGGTGAAGTTACTGCAGCTAGCATGCTCCCCTTTTTCTGATTAATTTCTAAGCAATAAAATCAAGAAACTAAGTAAAGCTAGGTAGCTTGGTCATTTACATAAGGGACTAGGTTCGATATTACCATTTGTTGTGGAGCTATTTCAAGTCAAAAGTTTAGTGTCATGTTGCTCTCTCCCCAGAGGGGAAACTTGCATGTTATACAAAAGGTTGATTGAAATGTGCACTACTGGCTGCCTCGGTTTATCCTGTGAGGGAGCATCTTAAAGATTGTGTTGGACTACTGAGATTATTTTGCTGTAAAGGCCTGTAGGCTGCAGTCTAAATATGATATGCTGATGTGCTGATGTAAGTTTTGTTAAGCTTTTCACGTCTATTATGACTGTACACATAATTTCATTCTTAATTTGGCTGCCATTGTCATTGTTCTACAGATGTCTGCCACTGCAGCCGATGTTGAGACCACCCTGACCCTCCCAGCCAGTCTGTGACTGATACTGCTGGGTAAGTGTCACATAAGCAAGGAATGAGTATAGAACATGTCATTCTGTCTCTCTGTCTGTATAATTTCTCTCTTTCTTTATCTATCTCTTAAAACCTGTTATTATTCTGATGTCCCGTTGGTGGGCCGACAGAATGACATGCCACTTTTTTTTTTCGGGAGGGCGTAGCAGGCTTCGAGTACACTGAAGATAATGATATCATATGAAACTAGAAACTAGAAGAGAGGAATCTATAGAGCCCAAGCTTGTCAGGATACCATGTCGAGAAGTTGTTGAAAAAACGCTGCAAAGTTAGGCTATTTTGGCGATTTTCAAAGCGATCATGTGACCTCTGACGTCATGCTATCTGATAACATGCAGTTTAAGGCAAAAACTACAAAGTTTTTCTCATGTAGCACTAATTAGCCTTTTCCGCCTACTGTATGTGAATATTTGTGCATACTGAGGTCCCTAAACAGGATTTAAATGACATAAACTGGGTATCAGTGGAAAGCTGAGACTTGTGGATTCAATGAGTCCAGTTCTCTTCATGTGGGATGATGTTAGTCATCAGTAGTAGCCAGTTCATTGCAATGAGGGCATTTCTTGAGTCTCGACCTCTCTGTATAAAATGAGCTGCTGTGACCTCTAGAATAATCACAACCTCATGAAACTACAAACTAGAGACCTAGAGCATTCAGAGGATGTGCATCTTTCATAGGTATATTGACAATAAGAGGGTTTCTCAGCAGTTTGAAGAACAAAAGTGTTCGTCATCCAAATGCTGAAAATACAGAAATCTCCAAAATGACAAGTGTTTGAACCCAAATCTCAGCATGGATTCTTCTATGTTGTTCTAAAGGTCTTTATATATTGATGTAATATTCTGGAGGGTTTTCTGACCATTTTTACACATTCTCGATAATGTGTGTAGCAAATGGTATCAACCCAAAAATTGCTGCAACAACTTATTGGACACAGTTGAACATGGACTGGACTTTAGAAAGCGTCCACTAATGTTATGACCCATAATTCACCATAATAGGCTTCAATAAATAAATAATTCATTCATTAAGTAATTTTTATTAGATATTTTTGACTAGAACAACTTGACACACAGTGCTGAGCTGCATCTTAAATTAATCTTCAGGTTCACAGCTTTCAGATGATGTCACCACTTCTATGTGGCATTTATTGTTGACCTGCTATCTCCCCCTAAACATCCACTGCCCACAATCACCAAAAAGGTCTTGAATAATAACAGATTAGACTATCTTTATGTTGTTGTTTTTTGCTCTCCCATGGGTGAAGTTCTCTCATTGATGTTGTTATTACATGATATCTTATCTTCCATGCTTTCTCTGTCATTACATTTTTAGGCAGCTCATTGGTATGAACCCTGAGAGAGGAAGGAAGGCCCACAGCAACCAGACGGTCACGGTTTTCATGTTGTAAGGTAACAAGTCTTGTTCAATAATTCAGTCCAACTGTCTGAGTTGTGCAATTTCAGGTTTGTGAAAAGTTGTAAAAGTGTTAAAGTTGCATACAGATCACTAAGAACCAGTTAGACATTCAGATTCTGTGCTCTTATGTATTATTAAAATTATATTAATATATGTAATGTGTTAGCTGAATCTGATGCAGTGTTTAAAAATGTAATGTTATCACAACACTGAATTCATTGTACATGTTTGGTACTGCAATATAGCTTTAATAAAAGTTGAATGTGCAGGATCTCTTGTCGGAGTCATTTTTATGTTAGGAATTTTCAGGGGTTTTCTTTTTCACAGTAATAAACTGTTTATATAGATTACAGTAGTTACACTGTAAAATAACAGCAGCCTACCAGTCACTGCAGCTGCCAGTAGTTTACTGTAATTTAACACGGACATTTGTGACTGTGTACACAGTGTTTCCACCAACAGACCAGGAACCTTCACACAAACATTTATGCTGAATTTTTTCACGATGTTCTCAAGATGTTTTCAGTTTTGTTTTTTTAAACCCACTTGATTTATTGAAGCATATGAATGATGATGTCATGAGTTGCCCACAGAAGTAACTTTAGCTAACTGCTAACAGAACCTTATATAATGTTTCCTCTGATAGAACCTTATTTATAATAATTATATATAATGTTTCCTCTGATAGAACCTTATATATAATAATTATATATAATGTTTCCTCTAATAGAACCTTATATATGTTTCCTCTGATACAACCTTATATATAATGTTTCCTCTGATAGAACCTTATATATAATGTTTCCTCTGATAGAACCTTATATATAATGTTTCCTCTGATAGAACCTTATTTATAATGTTTCCTCTGATAGAACCTTATATATAATGTTTCCTCTGATAGAACCTTATATATAATGTTTCCTCTGATAGAACCTTATTTATAATGTTTCCTCTGATAGAACCTTATTTATAATGTTTCCTCTGATCGAACCTTGTATATATGTTTCCTCTGATAGATCCTTATATATAATAATTATACATAATATTTCCTCTGATAGAACCTTATTTATAATGTTTCCTCTGATAGAACCTTATCCATAATGTTTCCTCTGATAGAACCTTATTTATAATGTTTCCTCTGATAGAACCTTATTTATAATGTTTCCTCTGATAGAACCTTATATATAATGTTTCTTCTTAATATCTCATCAGAAATCATTAGAAACTTTTTTCTGGATAATCTGAGATCTGTTTCAATTGTTCAAGACCATCAGGTTTTTAAAATAGCTACAAATGTATAAACACGTCATTAATAAAGCCCGTAAATCCATCAGATGTCTCTGAAAGATTAATAAACAGCAGAGAAACGACCCAATCATCATTCTGCAGAAAATCAATTTTTAATCTGTTTTTATTTTTGTCACAGTTCCGGCTGTCAGAGTGTTTTTTATATATTTTACCGTCTTTTTTTAGTTAATAAATCATAATTTTTTTGTCCTGTACACTGTAAAACCCAATGTTTTAATAATTTTCCCTTTTCAATACAACAAAGATTTGTGCAAAAAGTCATTTTAACCTAAAACATTGAGTCGAATAGCAAGATTCATTTGAGTTAACTCCATTGTCTTTGTTGTCTTGACATAAAATTCTTTCGCAGCATGGACACTCAAATTTTTAAGTTGAAACTACAAGTTGGGTTTTACAGTGTACTCATTTTACCTCCTTTTTCTAATAAATCCCAGCAGAGCCCCCGGATATGTCCCGTGTGTGACTTGGTGCAGGATCAGAATATTAGAAACGAGAAGAAACGAGTTCTATCAGTCTGGAACAAGATTTATTTTTAAATATAGATATAATGTTTTACCTGTTTGTACCTGAACTCTAACGTGTCCCTTAGTAGTCCAGCTGTCCTTCTACAGACCCAGTCTCAGATGAAGTGTGTGTGTGTGTGTGTGTGTGTGTGTGTGTATGTGTGATGACTCACCCATTGTAAGGCCTTAATGAAGCCCAGAGGAACCTTCAGCATCCGGAACTGACCCTGGGCCACCAGCTGCAACACAAACCAGGATCAAACATTCAAAGTTAAAATATTAAAACACAGAATCACACTGAAAACACACACACACACACACACACACACACACACACACACACAAACACACATGCACACACACACACACACACCCTTTCACTGATTTCTGTTGATAGGACACATTTAAAAAAATAGTTAGGAACATTGTGAGAATAATTTCAGGACGTTTGTTTCCATATATTTAATATTAATTTAATATAATACTGCAGAAATATATTAAAGTAAAACTGCAGAAATATTGTGGCAATACAGTCATGGAAAAAATGACTAGACCACCTTGTTTTCTTCATTTTTACAAAAATATCTGATAAGAGTTTAATTTGAGAGCTGATATCTAGACATTTAACATGGTTTTATTGATAATGATTTTGGTAATTATCAATAAAACCATGGAATGTCTCGATATCAGCTCTTAAATTAAACTCTTATCAGATATTTTTGTTCTTATCATTATATTTGTACCTTTAGTTTACCAGGCATTAAAATTAACAAGCAATTGAAGAAAATAAGGTGGTCTAATAATTTTTTCCATGAGTGTACATTGTGGTACTACTGCAGGATGATATTGCACTAATACTGCAGTTACATGTTGTTGTAGTACTGCAGTAATACTCAGAGTATTTCAGCTTCACTCTGTCGGTCTCCATCTTACAGCAGCTGAGGAGGAGGAGCAGGAGGAGGTGAAACCGGGTTATTTAACCCACGTTAACCCGGTTATTACCCGGGTAGAATCCGGAGCGGCTCGGACCGGATGAGTCACAGTTATTACAGTCTTTACAGTTATTACAACAGTAATAACAACAACAACAACATCAGCAGCAGGTTCATCAGCATCCAGAGCCAGGAAACCTCCTCCTCCTTCTCCGGCTGCCATTTTACACACACACACACACACACACACACACACACACAGAGGAGGAGATGTTTGTGTTTTTTGGTGTGTTTTCCTGCAGGCAGAGTTCAGGGCTGAACCCCCCACACCGCTCCTCCTCCCTGATCAAAGCGCCGCATCAATCAGCTGATCGGTTCCAATAATCAGCTGATGATCAATGATTCAAACATCTGCATCATCATGTCTGATGATCAAACACAGAACCGATGTCATGATTCACAGAGAGGAGAGCTGAGGACGATGATGATGATGATGATGATGATGAAGCTGCGGGATGCGGGCCGACAAACACGCAGCGCGCCGGGCCGAGGCACACACACATACACACACACATACATACACACACACACACCCCGAGTCCCCCCCACACACCGACACATTAAACATCAGATCACACATGATGATTAAAAGAAGAAGAAGATCCGCACCTGATTTACGACGTCCATCCTGCCGCGAGGAGAGAGGAGAGATGGAGGGAAGAGGGAGGAGAGAGAGAGAGGAGGGGGGAGGGGGGAGGGGGGAAGAAGAGGGGGAGGTTGCGTCAGCATGGTAGTAGGAGGTGTTGACGTGAGACATGATGATGATAATAGAAATAGTAAATCTATCTAATAATAATTGTGTAGAGATACAGAAACATCTGACTATATTTTATCCTGTTATATAATAATAATAATAATAATTATTATTATTATTGCTGTCATTATTTTTTACTGTTATTGTTGTTATTATGATTATGATTATTATTATTATTATTATTAATAATAATAATGTTATTTTATTATCATCTTATAACTACTACTGTTTTATTGCTATTATTTGTATTATTATTATGAATATTATTATTGTTATTCATTATATAATAATTTATATATATAATTATTATAATATATTGTAAATATTATTTTTAAATTATTATTATTAGTTATTATTAGTATTATATTTATCATTATTGCTACTGTTTTTATTGCTATAATTATTGTAATATTTGTATTATAATTATTATTATAATATTTAATTATTATTGTTATTTGTTGTTTACTATGACTTTTATACATTGATTTTTCAATTATTATTATTACAGTTGTTATTAATATTATTTTTATTATAGTAGAACTACAACTGTTTTATTGCTATTATTTGTATTATTATTATTATTGTTTTTATTATAATTATAATTGTTATAATTTGAATTTAAATTTTAAATTATTATTACAACATTTATTGTTAGTATTATTTTATTATTATTTTATTATTACTACTGTTTTTATTACTATGATTATTAAGTTATTATTTTTGTTACTATAATTATAACTGTTTTTATTATTGTTATTTGTTGTTTATTATGACTCTTATTATTTGATTTTTAATTATTATTATTTCAGTTATTAATAGTTGTATTATTCTTATTAGTTATTACTCCTTTTTTATTTATATAACTATTGTTATAATTCTTGTTGATATTTTCATTATTATTATTATTTGTGTCCGTCTAATAGTAATATTATAGAAATGTATTATCTTAATATTGGACTAATGCTGTTGTAATAATATTGTAATATGTTGTGTTAATATAAAAATAATATCATAGAAAGAAATAATGTTCATCATTATATTTTGACTTTATACAGTCTATGCTTTATACCTTAAATAGGATATTTATTTATTTTTCAGGGACTTCCTGTTTCCTTGTTAAAAATATTTTCCCTCTTATTTTGAAGGCGCAGAAAGCGGAAGCGGCGGTCCTGACGTCACAGGGCGGAAGCAGTGGAGCAGCTGAACTTTAGTTTCAGAGTTTCAACAAAGTTTTAATTTGTTATTTGTTCTGGTTCGGATGGTCCGGACCGCCCAGGGTCCCGGTCTGAAGGGTCCCGATGTTAGCTGTTAGCTGTTAGCTGTTAACCGTTAGCTCTGGGAGGACCGGGAAGTCAGAGCCATGTCGGACCAGATCGGGACCCGCACCGGGCCGTTCCTGTACGAGCTGCCGCCCACCGTCCTCTGGAAGTTCTGCCGCCTCATGGACGGGCTGTCGGACCTGGACTGGACCCGCTTCGGTGAGTCAGAACCAGGACCGAGACCGTGAGCTAACAGCTAACACAGTGAAAGTCTCTAATCTGATTATTCATAAATATTACATAACTAAAACGGGGAAAGTCCCAGAGAGAGACTCTGATTATTATAAATATTAATAAATAGAAATAAATATTAAATAACTAACATGGTGAAAGTCCCAGAGAGAGTCTGATTATTATAAATAGTAATAAATATAAATAAATATTAAATAACCAGCATGGTGAAAGTAACTGAGAGAGAATCTCTGATTATTAATAAATAATAATTAATGTTTATTACAGTTACTCTGAATAATAATAAATATTAAATAACTAACACGGTGAAAGTCCCTGAGAGACTCTGATTATTAATAAATAGTAGATAATAAATAATGGTTTATCACAGATACTCTGTTTATTATTAAATAATAATAGATAATAAATAATATTGAAGAAATAATAGATAATAAATACTGTTTTATCACAGTTACTCTAATTATTAAAAAAATATAAAGTAATAGATAAATAATAATAATGTTTTATCACAGTCACTCTGATTACTAACAAAGAATAACTAACTAACAAGGTGAAAGTGAGAGAAACTATACTCTAATTAATAATAAATAATAAATAATGTTTTATCACAGTTACTTATTAGTTATTTTTTATTAATTAATTCATTATCCTTAACCGCTTAGGTCGCGGGGGGCTGGAGCCTATCCCAGCTGACATTGGGCGAAAGACGGGGTACACCCTGGACAGGTCGCCAGACTATCACAGGGCTGACATGTAGATACAGACAATCACACTCTCATTCACACCTACGGGCAATTTAGAGTCACCAATTAACCCTAAGTGCATGTTTTTGGAGTGTGGGAGGAAGCCGGACTAACTGGCAACCCTCTTGCTGTTAGGCAGGAGAGTGCTAACCACTACACCACTGACTGTGTAGCCCCTGATTTTTTAATAAATATTAAATAACTAACACGTTGGAAGTTCCTGATCCAGAGAGAGACTTTACTCTGATATTAATAAATAATAAATAATGTTTCATCACAGATACTCCTATTATTTATAAATAATAAATTATGTTTTATCACAGATTAAACTGTATAACAAACATCTAGAAAAGGTCAATATATTTAATTCAACTTTACTTGTTTTACTTTAACAGTTATTATTGATGATTATTTACTTTAACAGTTTATTGTTGAACACATTATAATTATTTATATATTCAGTATTTGTTATTGATTACAAAATTATTACTAAACCGTTCGTAAACATTATTTGTTATTATTATTTATTTTATTATAAAGTTAAAGATGATGATGATGATGATTAATAATAATCTTAATGAATGGTTAATAAATACTTTGTAAAGCATCTATAATGAAGAAGATAAACTGCAGATTAATCAATAAAGATTAATTAATGATAATAATAATGATAATAATAACAATAATTATAATAATGATAATAATAATAATAATATTGATGAATGTGCCTGAAGCCTCGGAGGTCCTGGAGGACCAGACCGCCGTGCGATTGGCTGAGAGGAGAGAGAGGCGGACCGAGTGGGTGATGACCACATGGGAGACCAGGAACGGACGCGTGTGGCAGCTGATTGACCTGCTGGAGCGCCTGCAGCTGCTCCACCCCCGTGATGTCATCCTCAGCTGTGAGTTCATCTGATGACCTCTGTGGGGTCAAAGGTCAAACACGGCAGCTAACCCCTCTCTCTCTCTCTGCAGGGGTGTCCGATCAGAAGCATCCTCCTGCTGCTGTCTATGACCCTCCTCCCAAACGGTCTGAGGCCCCACCCACACTGAGCACCTGCAGACTGAGCACGACAGGTAACACACACACATACACACATACACACACACGCATAGACACAGATATACACACACAAATTTGGTAGAATTTGGTAGAGGCTGAAAATTTGCTTTAAACGTCCTTTGCAGCAGAGGAGTAATAAATATGCCTAGATTAACAAAACCTTCTGTTGCCCATCTGAAAGGTGATAAGCCGGGGGGAGGGAGTGGTGCACCTGATCCAATGGCATGGCCTTTGACTTACTAAAATTTATTTTGTAACCAGAAAACTTACTGAACTCATTAATAACAGTAAGGACTGACATAATGGATATTTCCGGTTGAGTGATAAACAGTAAAACGTCATCGGCATACAGGGAAATCTTATGTTGTCTGTGATTAATTGATATACCATCAACAGTTGAGTGGGTTCTAATGGCTTCTGCCAGTGGCTCAATTGCGATCGCATAAATATAAATAACAAAGGCGATAAGGGACACCCTTGACGTGTGCCCCTCCCTAGAGCAAAATAGGGAGAACATTTACCATTGGTGAAAACAGCCCCTAGTGGATTATGATAAAGCAACTTGACCCATTGAAAAAACTTCAAATTCCTTGAGTGTAAAAAATAAGAAATCCCATTCTATACGGTCGAACGCTTTTTCTGCATCCAATGACACTACCATACCTTTAAGATTGTTTTGCTGACACAGCTGAATAATGTTGAGTAACCTTTTAACATTATTACGAGTTCCTTCCAGTAATAAACCCTGACTGGTCGTTATTAATGATAAATGGAAGGATTTTCTCTAGTCTTAAGGCTAGTATTTTAGATAGAATCTTGAAGTCAAGATTTAGTAAGCTTATAGGTCGGTAGGATGAGTACACATCCACTGGTTTATCCTTCTTAAGAATCAGGCTAATATTCGCCTCTGTAAGCGTTTTTGGAAGAGCTCTCTTCTCAAAAGAGTGATTGAACATGGCAAGTAAAGGTTTCACCAACAGCGGCTTAAAATGTTTATAAAAATCCGAGCTAAAGCCATTAGGACCCGGAGCCATTCCTGATTGTAAAACACGAACTGCTTCAGTTCGTGTTTTACAATCACTATTCTTCACTATTTCTGTATATACACTGCACACACACACACACACACACACACACACACACACACACACACACATTTACCATCAGTGTATTCAGCTGCTGCTCATCTTCTTCTGTTGTTTATTCAGTAGATAAAGGAGGAGGACACCCCCTCCCCAGACCGGCCCCGCCCCCCCCCGACCTGCAGTCTGAGCTCCACTGGCCCGCACAGGTCACACACACACACACACACACACACACACACACACACACACACACACTGCAGCAGCAGCAGCAGGGTGATGGTGATGATGATGATAATGATTCCTCAGACCGGCCCCGTGGTGGCGAGCAGCAGCGGCGTGATGTGCTGGTCGTACGAAGAGGTGCATGCTGGGACGGAGGGGTTCTCCCCCTCCCTGCAGGTGGGCGAGGGGGGGTTCGGCGTGGTGTACCGTGCAACGCTCAGGAACACTGACTGCGCTGTCAAGAGACTCAAACAGGTCGGCCAATCACAGCACAGCGGGGACAGTCACATGACACACAGCCCTACACATACACACTGTGTTTATACATAAACATTTAAATGTGTTTTTGTTGTTGTTGGTGCAGGACTGTGAGATGGACTGGACTCTGCTGAGGGACAGCTTCCAGACTGAAGTGGACAAACTGTCAAAGTGAGTCACAGAAATGTGTTTATATATTTACATAAATATATATTATATATGTGTGTGTATATATATTATATGTTTATATTTATGTATATATTATATATGTGTATTTATATATATTATATATGTATATTTATATATATATGTATGTGTGTGTTTGTATATATATATATATATATATATATATTAGGGGTGGAACGGTTCACAAAATCCACGGTTCGGTTCAGTTCACGGTTTTATGTTAACGGTTTTCGGTTCGGTTCGGTATACGTTGATTGTTAGGAAAATCAATTGTGTCTTGTATAGTCGGGTTAAAACTGAAAGAATGAAGCAGTCTAACATTTGATTCATCATTGTGAGAGAAGAGACATTGCTAGTTCCAACATGTGCTTCATTTACTTGGCAAACACAGTTATCTTTAACAAAGAAGCATAGGCTCTATCAACACTTGACTGAGGTCCCTTTGTTTGAAATTAACTCAAAAATAATGTTGACATGTATCAATTCCCTGATTATCAGTACTTCATGGAAAACAAAATAAATCATCCAGTAAATAATCATCAATATAAAATGTAGCTTAAACCAAACTAACACATACTGCACTGCAACTTCCATTCTGTCACTGCTTCTGTCAGTGCTTCAGAGAGATGCTCGCTAGTATGGCTCTCATAAAGGGGGCGTGTCTGTAAAACGGAGCCTTTCATCTGTCATTCTGAGGTAATGTAATGGGCAGTCACCATCAGGAAACTTTCAGTAGCCCTAGAGGTCCATCCATCAGTAGTTAGCGCTACAGAGGCTGTGTCAGACAACTCTTTAACAATTCCTTGTCGGATCTCTTCATAAAGTGCAGTAATTACCGTGTTGCTTAAGTGTTTGCGGGAGGGGATTTTATATCGTGGCTCCAGTGCTTTAATAATAGAACGGAATAGTGTTGCCGTTAGCGTAAACAACACATGTTGCACAATGCTTGCACACTGTCGCACTTTTGTCAACTTTCTTACCGCCGCCATCGTAGGTCACTCTAAGTCTTCTTCTTCTTCTTCTAACTCTGGCTCTTTCCCACTCACCATACCCTCACATTTCTCCACAACAACTGACCCACTACTCTTTCTATCTGCTACACCCGGCTCACTGCTTCGCTTGTTGTTGTTTACTACTGGTGGTTGGCTTTAGGCGCAGTAGCGCCACCTTTTGCTCTGGAGTGTACACGCTTCGCCCCTCATGAGAAAAATGAGCAGCGCATGAACCAAACGCAACACACGCAAATTGAACCGAGACAGTCGAACCAAACAATTCTGACGGTTTTCATGAACCGTTCCATCCCAAATATATATATATATATATATATACACATACACATTACACATATGTGTATATATATATATACTTATGTATATATATGTAATAATACAATATATTTATGTGTTTCCTGTTTGTGTGCTTCAGGTTCAGACATCCGAACATTGTGGATCTGTTGGGTTTCAGTGAAGGAGGAGGCTCAGTGTGTCTGATCTACAGCTACATGGAGAAAAGATCACTGGAGGACCAGCTGCGCAACAACGTAACACACACACACACACACACACACACACACACACAGACAGCCTTTTATATAAGAGTTAAATAATTTTGTTCAGAGAGGACTTCTGGGCTGGTGCGCTACATGGTGGCAGCATAGAGCGTCAGGTTCCTGACAGTAGTAATTAAAAGTTGCCTGATATAACTCAAATTCAGTCGTAGATGGACTCAAGAAAGAGCAGATATAGCGGGCTAATGAGAATGCCTAAAAAAGTGAAGAAAAGTTCCACACAGAATAAAAACCTTGATGAAGAAGAAGACTGTGCGCTGTTACAAGCTAGCAGCAACATGGAGGACGAGGTGCAGACAGACACGGACCTGGAGCAAAGCCGCAATGTTAACTTGGGCTTGATCCTGAAAGAGCTGCGAGAATTCCGAAAGGACTTGTGTCAGCAACTTGGCATGGCATGGAATCGCCACAATCGAGACCCGGATCCAGACAACGGAGGAAGGTTAAACGGAGCTGGTTAAACTTCAGGGACAGATGGAGGCTAAACTGACTGATCTAACATCAAAACATCCTACCCCAGATAATAAACCTAGATCAGACAGGCTTTATTAAACAGAGGCAAACACAGGACAACATCCGCCGAACGCTTCATTTGACTGAACATATACTGAGTCTTGACGCAGAAAAGGCCTTCGATCGGGTCAACTGGGAGTTCTTATATAGAGCTCTACAAAAATTTGGATTTCATCAAACATTTGTCAAAACCATTCAAGCACTTTACAGTAAAAATTAACATCTTACCCAGAATTATTTATTTTTTCCAGACTTCCAGTTGAAATAAGTGATAAAAAATGTATATAAGAAAACCAAGGATCACATTTAAAACTCTGCAATTAGCAAAGGGTAAAGGAGGACTTGCACTCCCATGCTTCAAGGACTACTATATCAGCCCAATTGAGGATTTTGTTTTGCTTGTGCAACTCTGATTACCAGGCGAGATGGAAAGAAATTGAAGAGGGCATGTCCGGGGAAATTCCGATTCAGGCAAGATAAAAGATTAATTAGAAACTTAATGGAAACAAGCAATAAATGGATGAATTGGTGTTTGAAAATATGACTAAACACTATTCATAAAAATGATCCGCTTGAAGAGATAAAGATTCTGAGATGGTGCTCACATGACGTCGACTTTATTCCAAACAAATTAGACGTCAGCTATAAAGGATGGGATAATCGGGGCCTCACTTCATGTTGCACTTTTTTTAACCAGGGGTCGGTGAGCAGTTTTGAGGCATTGAAAAGACCACATGGCTTAAAGAATAGTGATTTTTATAGATTTCTTCAGGCAGGCCATCATATCAATAGTTTGATCCCAGAGAGCCAAAAAGTGTTTGAAAACAATTTGTTTAAGATTCTTATTAGTGCCTATAAGGCAGACTCAGGGCTTAAAATAACCTCAAGACTGTATAAGGGAGTTAAAACAACAAGTAGCACCTACATTAAACAAAAATGGGAAAGGGATACTAATAGTCATATTACAGAGGAAACTTGGAAGAAATATTGTGAATTTCAATGGAAAATAACAAGCTCGACCTCCTGGAGAGTGTTTGGGTGAAAGAGTCTCAGCAGATTCTTTATCACACTTGTTCAGCAGTCACATCACTCAGGTTCTTCCAGCTGTTGGAGAAAGTGTGGCTCCCAGGAGGCAAATCATTATCACTTGTTCTGGGCCTGTCCAAATTTAAATGCTTTCTGGCGTAAGATCTACATAGAATCAGTGACAATATTTGGGACAAACATTGCTTTTATTTGGGATAAATTCCTTTTTGGGCTTCTGCACTCTACATCCTCAAATAAAAACACAAATTACCTTTTGGCACTGAGTGTAGCTGCTAAAAAAAGCTATAACAAGGAGATGACTTAAGCCAGACAGCCCATCTATAGACGAGTGGTATGACATCATCTACGAAATTTTTGTAATGGAATTTTTTTTTTGAAGCCTCACAGAGAAAGTGATTCTCACTTCTGTTTTACTACTTACTAAACAATGTGTGTGTGTGTGTTGTAGGAATGTGTGCTGTCCTGGCCTCAGAGACTTGCCGTGGTTAAAGGGGCGTCGGCGGCGCTGCAGTTCCTCCACTCACCACCTGACGGACACCCGCCGCTGATCCACGGAGACGTGAAAAGGTCTCAGAGTGTCTCAGAGCATCTTGCCTGCTGCGTCCTCGTCCCCCTGGTCTCAGCTGTCTGTATCTTTGTGTTTCTGCAGCTCCAACATCCTGCTGGACCGCCACCTGGAGGCCAAGCTGGCGGACTTTGGCCTGGCCCGGGTGGTGCGCCGCGGCCCACCGGGACGATCTGCGACTCAGACGGCGTCTGTCGGTAGGACAGCCACGGTGAGAGGAACGCTGGCGTACCTGCCCGATGAGTATGTTAGGAACGGAGAGCTTGGGACCGCTGTGGACGTGTACAGCTTTGGAGTGGTGAGACGCCGTTGGGGCTGATGGGAAATGTGGTCTGTTAGGGTCGGACAGGTGTTTGTTACAGCTGATTAAACAAACCGTTAATGAGTGTGCTTAAAAAAGCACACTATATACTATTCACCAGGCTTGTTCCTAGATTTTATTTTTCCGTGTTTTCCGTGTCGACTACTCCTCCCAGAGTTTTGGTCGCACATACACTAAAAAGGTATCAAATCGACCGGCTTGGCCATGACAAGTGTGCTATGACTTTCTTAATTTTTCTTCACAAAACACATATGTAGACGTTCAGGAAGAACACAGGATACTCAAAGTGAAGTCGGTTCACCAAACTACGGTTTGGACAAAAAATGCTTTCTGTTTGAGGGGAACTTTCAGCTGCTTTTCTGTCTGTGGTGTCAAATGGAACAGGAGCAGTTGATTGCTCTGCTCTGATTGGTGGCCGCCACCTGGCCCTGGTTGCCTGCCCCTCAAACATTTTCTAGTTGTTGTTTTAATTTGTTTTATTCTGCTGATTACTGACATGAAAACTTTTTATATTTCTTCAGTTTGTCATTCAAACTGTCATGAAAAGATATTCTCAACATTTGTTACAAATAAAAACGTATAAACTGGGGCGTCCCGGAGGCTCACACTGGTAGAGCGCTTACCATGAAGGCCGTGTGCTTGCTGCAGCGGACCCGGGTTCAAATCCGGCCTGAGGTCCCTTTGCTGCATGTCTTCCCCTCTGTCTCCCCCTTTCTATCTGTCTCTATCTAGTAAAAGCAGTAAAAATGCCAAAAAAATAATCTTTTAAAAAAACGTATAAACTGCAGCGGTCAGTGATAATGTCATCGCCTCCTGTTCCAGGTGCTGTTGGAGGTTCTGACGGGCCGGCGAGCACTGGAGAGACACGGGACGTCAGACAGATACCTGGTCAGAACATGTTATGTTACAGGATCATCTCAATGAATTAGAACATGATGGAAAGTCCATTTCCAGTAGTTCAAGTCAAATAGTCCCAACCAAGTATTGAGTCATATAGATGGACATACTTTTCAGAGGCCAACATTTCCATATTAAACATACTTTTTAAAACTTTATTGTGTTATCCCTGACTATTTTTTTTATCTATTTATATTATGTATGGCACAGGTTGCTGTTTCATATTTTTTTATATCAAGAATGGTCAAATAAAATCAATCAATCAATCAAAAAACTTTTCTATCATATTCTAAGTTATTGAGAGGCACCTGGATATGCATATTAAATCATAAATAGTGTTTTCTAGTTGCTGTGATGTTTGACTCAGTGGTTCTGGTTCTGGTCCTGGTTCTGGGTGTGTAGAAGGACCTGGTGGAGGAGGTGGAGGACAGTCCGAGTGGTTTGTCTGCAGCGTCCTGGAGGAGACATCTGGACCGGCGGCTGGTCTCAGGTCAGTGCAGGTCTTCTCTGTGTAACAGTGTCAGTAGTTGTGTTTGTGTTGGACCTGTCCATCAGCTGTTGCTCTCTGCTGGTCCTGCAGGCGGCGCTGTGGAGCCACCCGGCTGCATGCAGCTGCTGTCTCTGTCCTGCAGAAGTCTCAACAAGAAGAGGAAGAAGAGACCGGCCATGAGCGAGGTCAGACCACAACCACTGACTCATATATATACATCTCCAGAAATACTAATAATATAAATTAAATGAGACAGAAATATACTGCCCTGCAAAGGGCAGTATATTAAATAACATTTTTACAATAATGAGACTCAGTCACCTGTCTGTTTCTATCTCTCTCTGTCCTCCTGCAGGTCTTTGACAGACTCCAAGACCTGTATGTCTCTACCAGCTCCTCCCTGTCCCTGCCCAGACCAGTCCGTCCCCTGGACTCCAGTGTGGGATCTCTGTCCAACCAGCTGTCCAGACTGGGACCCCTGGAGGACACGTACCAGGCCTCCCCATCCTCCCTCTGCTCCCTCCCCCCTCCTCACCCGCTGCACTCCTCCTCCTCCTCCTCCTACTCCTCCTCTGTCTCCTCCTCCGTCTCATCTTCCCTCAGCGGCCCCTGTGAGACAGATGAGAGTCGAGGTTTCTCTCAGTACGACCTCCGCTCCGGGTCCGGGTCCGGGTCCGGTTCTAACGGGACCGGGTCTAACGGGACCAGGTCTCTGTGTCCGTCTAGCAGAGAACAGCTGAGCCGGCCGTCTGTCCCCACTGAGGACCAGTACAACTTCCCCCCACAGCCCAGCGGGGCCGGGGCCCCCCCAGGACCGGACCCAGGGGGCCAGGCCTCAGCCGGACTCTTTCTGTCTCCTGCAGGGTCCCTGCAGTCGGGGTCCCCAGGGCCCTCAGGTACGACAAGACCAAATTTCTTCCTGTTTCCAGACAAATATAAAGTTTCAGTTACAAACCAAAAATACACAGGAAACACGGTTAATGTTTAATGGTTGATTAATCCTTCATCTGCAGATCACTGAGGACACACCAGATCACCTCAAAACATGTTAGAAACATGTTAAAAACATTTCAAACATATTTTGGAAATATGTTGAAAACAAGTTAAAAATATGTTAAAAACATGTTAAAAATGTTTTAGAAATATGGTAAAAACACGTTAAAATATGTCACGTTAAAAACATGTTAAAAATATTTTAGAAATATGTTAAAAACATGTTGAAAATTCTGTTAAAAATATGTTAGTAAGATGTTGAAAATATGGTAAAAATATATTTAAAATATGTTCAAAATAAGTTCGGCAGTCTTTCTATTTTGCCTGAATTTTTTAACGGCAAAAAAACCCTCTGACAAACATTATGTCAGTCATGTCTGCGTCTGTGTTACTCAAGTTAGCGGTGTAATGCAGCTGTAAAACCACCACCTGCACTGCAGCAGAATTTAAAGAAAATGTGTCTTTTTTTATGGCATTATTTCAAAATGTTTATTAGTAATTATGGTTTATTGACTCACAACCTTTTGGCTTCAGTTGTACACTTTTTTTTTTTTAAAGATGATTTTTTGGGCATTTTTGCTTTATTGAAAGTGATAGATAGAAAGGGGGAGACAGAGGGGAGGACATGCGGCAAAGGGAAGTCAGGCCAGATTTGAACCCGGGTCCGCCGCAGGAAGGACTCAGCCTTAATGGTACGCGCTCTACCAGTGTGAGCCACCGGGACGCCCCTGGTTGTACAAATTTTATTGATATTTTACTTGTGGGACCACCACCCACAGAGTGAGGCATAAGGGTCATGTGCACTGTGAGCCAGGCGGCAGGCGAAGGCAGGAACCTGGGCGTGCTGACCCCGGCTTCAGCAGCTCTGGAGATGCGGAACGTCACCCCGTTGGCCCACAGTGTGGGCTCTGGAACCAAACTCCTGGAGAGAGGCTGGACTCTCTTGCCCAGGGTGAGAGGCACCGGGCGGGTGTGGGGATATTCACAAGCCCCTGGCTGAGCGCTGCTGTGTTGGAGTTCTCCCCGAGGAACGAGACGGTCGCCTCCTTGCGGCTGCAAGTCGAGAGGAGAAGGTCTCTGACTGTTACCACACCTGGCTTTCTTGGAGTCTCTGGGTAGTGTCCTGGAAGGGGTACCACCTGGGGACTCTACATAGAGTTGCTCATAAGTGTACTTGGTACCAGAGCACTCTAGGCCAAAGATCGATGATCGATTTCATTGTCGTATCGTCAGATCTGTGGCAGCATGTTTTGGAAACTCAGGTGAAGAGAGGAGCACCTGGTGGTGAGGTGGATCAGGTGGTGGGGAGGCCTTCATGTCTAAAGGAGCCAGCTGAGGTGGTTTGGGCATCTGGTAAGGATTCTCCCGAGCGCCTCCTGTTAGGGTGTCCCGGACATGTCCAACTGGTAGGAGGCCCTGGGGAAGACCCAGAACACATTAGAGGGATTATCTCTCTCGCCTGGCCTGGGAACGCCTCAGGGTCCCCCAGGAGGAGCTGGACGTTGTGGCTGGGGAGTGGGACGTCTGGAATTCCCTGTTTAACTTACTGCCCCCGCGACCCGGCCCCGGATAAACGGAGGAAAATGGATGAGTGGATGGATGGATGGATGGATGGGTGGATGGATATTTTACTACATTAAAATAAAAGAGAAAATGTTCAATATCGGATATGTGTTTAATAAAGCTGTCTCGTGTCTCTCAGTCCTCATGAATCCCAGTAAACAACGTTTCCTGCAAAAGAAAACTTTGTACGATGAAGGAAAGATTGAGACTCCAGAGCTGCTGTCGTCTGATGACCTCTGTACGTTAAACATATAAATACATGTAAATGCATATAAATATATATTAATACATTTACAATACTCTTGTCAGCATTAGATATTCAGATCAAATGTTTTATCAGTTTTTTTTATTCTCTTATTTAAATCTCTGTGTTTCACACACTTTTCTCTGATTTTATTGAGCTCAGACGGCAGCAGGGGGCCGGAGGAGAGCGACGAGCTGGATTACCTTCCTGTGGAACACGACTGACACGAGCAGCTGGAACTGATCCTCACAAAGCAGTTTGTGTTCTGACCTGCAGGAGGTGCCGCCGCGCCCCTCAGAGACTCTGGAACCCTGCAGGCCTGAGGAGCTCACAGCTGCATTTTTTGTGCTGTCTAGCAGGGGGCGACTCCACCAGCTGCATGGAAGTCTATGAGAGAAGGATCTATGACCTCAGTGAACATTGTGATAATTTAAAGTCACAGAGCAGGAAGCAGGGAGGGGGCGGGGCCACAGGGTGATTGACAGGTCACTGTTTGACCTTTGACCCTTACACATCCTGTTTTCACTTGATCACAGTGACCTGGAACATTTTTAACATCTTGTTCAGTTGGACTAAAAGACTTGTGAAACCATCATGTTTCATCATAAAGAACAGATGAAGATGTTTCCTTTGTTTTCTGTAGGAAGGTAAACGATGACTTAACTTTTATGAAACAGATTCACAGATTACAGTGTCACACCAACAATAAACAGTATTTAATTGCAGCGTTCTCTCCACTGAGTTATTATATTATTATTATTATGTTATCTATCACTATTTAGAGCCTCTGAAGCTGGTAGGAAGTGAGGTTGGCCATGTCACTGATCACAGCTACAACTAAAAACAAACAGATTTTGTCCATATTTGAAGAACTTGAAATAAATGCAATAGAATAGTCTGTTGATCATGGTATGAGTACAGTACGTCCAAAAATATTTTTAAAACATCACAGACAAAGAACAGTATGTCCAAAAAGATAAAAAAAAACAGTCAAACTGTAATTTGTCCAAAAGCGAAAGAAAAAAAAAAACCCACTTTGAAATAGTTAATTAATAATGGTGAAAGTATAATACATCCAAAGGAACATGAAACAGCAAATTAAAACTTGTCCAAAATTTGAAGGGGAAAAAAAAATGTAGAAGTATAGTAGGTACTATCTAAGACTCATGTGTACTGTTTTGATTTCCGGCATTTGTTATTATTACTCTTCATCAAGATATTTTCTGTATGTTTTTTTTTTTTGTTATATTATTGTAACATTATTTAGGTAAAAAGCATCAAATAAACACACACAATTTTTCTGCCTCTTTCTGCAACGGACATTTAAATGTTTGTTATATATGTCATTATAAACTGTGCACTATACTATAGTGTTTTGACAACATGCTATATCATTTTTGGACATCCCATAATATGGTGTTTTTCTGGACAAACTATACTACCACATGTATCAATAGACTACAGTCGACCCATTTGAAACATTTTTATGCATTTTAAAATTTGAGAAAAATCGTCAAATTTTAAAATGACCAAAAATACATATGAGAACATAGTGTTACCAGAAATGAAAACATACCATATTATGGGATGAAAAATGGCCTCTTCGACAAAAAGTCATCCTGTCGATTTTTGTCAAAAATGGTCAAATTTTAAAATGCCTCAAAATGCTTAAAATGGGTCAATTATAGTCTGTTGATACACGTAGTAATAAAATAACAAAAAAACACCATGTTATGGGATGTCCAAAAATGACCTAGAAGAAAAGGTCATACTATATATAGCATGTCGATTTTTGTCAAATTTCAAAGTCAAATTTTAAAATGCTTCAAATTGGTCAATTAAGGTCTGTTGATACGTGAAGTTGTATAGTTTGTCCATAAATGGCAAAAAAAAAAAAAAAACACACCATTTTATGGGATATCAGAAAATGAGGCAATCAAAAAAAAGTCAGTATGTCGATTTTTGTCAAAAATGCTCAAATTTTAAAATGCCTCAAAAATCTTTAAATGGGTCAATTATAGTCTGTTGATACATATTAGAGTATAATGTGGCCATAAATTACAGAAAACACTATATTATGGGGTGTCCAAAAATGACCCCATCAAAAAAAGGCATGTCGATTTTTGTCAAAAATGGTCAAATTTTAAAATGCCTCAAAATGCTTAAAATGGGTCAATTATAGTCTGTTGATACACGTAGTAATAAAATAACAAAAAAACACCATGTTATGGGATGTCCAAAAATGACCTAGAAGAAAAGGTCATACTATATATAGCATGTCGATTTTTGTCAAAAATTCAAATTTCAAAGTCAAATTTTAAAATGCTTCAAATTGGTCAATTAAGGTCTGTTGATACGTGAAGTTGTATGTTTGTCCATAAATGGCAAAAAAAAAAAACCCACACCATTTTATGGGATATCAGAAAATGAGGCAATCAAAAAAAAGTCAGTATGTCGATTTTTGTCAAAAATGCTCAAATTTTAAAATGCCTCAAAAATCCTTAAATGGGTCAATTATAGTCTGTTGATACATATTAGAGCATAATGTGGCCATAAATTACAGAAAAACACTATATTATGGGGTGTCCAAAAATGACCCCATCAAAAAAAGGCATGTCGATTTTTGTCAAAAATGGTCAAATTTTAAAATGCCTCAAAAATCTTAAAATTGGTCAATTATAGTCTGTTGCATATTAATAAGAGTATAATAGTAAAGAGTATTAGTAAGAGTATAACGTGGCCATAAATGACAGAAAAACGCAATGTCCAAAAATGACCCCATCAAAAAAAGTAATCGTATAGCATGTGGATTTTTGTCAAAAATTGTCAAATTTTAAAATGCCTCAAGGTGAGCTGACTGTCAGATCATCTGTCGTTTGAAAATAAACCATGAAAATAATCAGAAAACATCTGGACAATTCTATGAGTTGACGGACTGGACCAGCAGCTAACTGTCACTTTCTGTCACCAGTTAGGCTCCGCCCACAGAATACCTCATCATTGTTGGTAAACAGTAAACAGGTCTATAGTCTGTAGTCTTAAATCTAAAAAAAACCTCAGAGTATAGTCTGTCATTTATTATTATAAACACTGATGTTTCTGTTCCAGGTCGTAGTTCTGCTGTTTAACCCTTCTGCCCTCCTCTGGCATTATGTTACACTTGAGGCATGAATTTTTGCAGCAACTTTTCTTTTTAGTAACATTTTTTAAATCAATTGTCTTTAACCCTTACATGTCTTTTATACTCCATTGGTGCATTTAATACCCTCTGGTGACCTTCGTGGAAAAATCGTCCATGCACACAGCAACTGCTATTAAATCACCATACATCAATATTTTTTTTCAGATTTTTTTCATAAATCTCTTGGATATGTCAAACATTAGCAACAACATTGATTTGATTGCATTATTATTTTTTATGTAGTAATAGATACTCCCTCTGGTGACCTTTGTGGCCAAAAAAGGCCACACACACATCAACTGCTATTAAATCCCCATCCATCAGTATTTTTTTCTGCCCCAAGGGCATAAGGGTTAATATAAATATATATATCATAATGTCATTTCTCTGACTGATCCTCACACACGCACACACTGATGGTATATAAATAGTGTTTCTTGTTCTCGTCCTGTTGTGTGACCTTATGTATATATGTTTAACCTAAAGCTATGATGCACTGGTCCCCATGTTTCCATAAGAACAGGTGACCTCATAGTTTGTGCTACCTATAGTCAGTGTGTGTGTGTGCAGAGCTCCAGCAGGATTTGGGAGCTTTGTCGTGGAGCCTGGCTGGAATGTGTCCAGCTGTTCTGTCTCTCAGCAGACAGAAATCCAGTTTGCTTTATATTTTATTCTTATTTCTTCTTTATATTCTCTTGATAATGTAACACCTTGTAGCCTGTATAATGTATGTACAGTGAGAGCCTCAGTGACTCTGCAGGGTCACAGTTCTGTCAGATGTCTGCAACATCCAAATATAACAGGTATTGCTCCAACATTCACCAACTGCCATCAGAATGATAATCTGCACATTCTTACAATACAAACTCAAATCTGTATTGTTTTCAAAAGTCCTGTATGGCTCACACACAACACACAACACACACACACACACACACACAACACACACAACACAACACACACAGACACACACACACGCACACACACACACACACACACACACACACACTGTATCTTACAGTGATCCAGCTTCAGCAATTTAATTTGGACATTTGGCGTGTGTGTGTGTGTGTGTGTGTGTGAGTGATGGTGACTGACAGCAGGGGGATTGAGGGGCTCAGGGTCTTTTGGCGTCTCTCTGTTGTTTAACTAAAATAAGTTTATAGCCTATTGTTCTGTGTGAGTGTGTGTGTGTGTGTGTGTGTGGCTGGTATGACAGGTGTGTGAGTGTGTGTTATGGCTCATATGTACAGGGTTTATACAGCATTATAAGGAATTAGCACTGTGTGTGTATGTGTGTGTGTGTGTGTGTGTGTGTGTGTGTGTGTGTGTGTGTGTGTGTGTTTGTTTGTGTGTGACAGTTTACTGCACGTTTTATTTCCATGATTAGAACTCCTACAAAGTATTAATGTATATAATTCTGCCTCCTCTGATTAATCTATCTGATGCAGTTCCTTGTGTGGCCACTGGAGGCTCCCACATAGAATTATCCTGCTGATGAGAACTGGACAGGGAGTCTTTCTTTCTTTCTTTCTTTCTTTCTTTCTTTCTTTCTTTCTTTCTTTCTTTCTTTCTTTCTTTCTTTCTTTCTTTCTTTCTTTCTTTCTTTCTTCCCTCCCCTCTTCCCTTCCTTCCTCCCACCCTCCTTCCCTAGTCCATCCCTCCTTCCATCCTTCCTTCCTTCCTTCCTTCCTCCATCCCTCGCTCCCTCCTTCCCTCCTTCCTTCCTCCCTCCGTCGCTCTGACTCCCAGCCAGAGGGACCCTGTCAACAACGAAAATACATTGAATTTTAACATAATACTGATGAGAGCATCAGTGTGTGTGTGTGTGTGTGTGTGTGTGTACAGGGTGTTATTATGGGTGTGTGCGTATTTAGGCTTCAAACAAAGTTATTCCGGATTATAGAGAATTAACTGGACTGACAACTGGAGAGAGAGAGAGAGGGAGAGAGAGAGAGAGTTTGTGTATGTATATGTGTGTGTGTGTGTGTGTGTGTGTGTGTGTGTGTATATACATACATATATTGACATTGATATATTGTTGTCTTTATTTACTATTTTTACTTAATGAAATGTGTATTTGTCATTGATTTGTCTCAAACAAATATTTTATGTGTATTTAAGTGTATCTATTTAGTTTTATTGATTCTTATATCTTACTGTTATATAATTGTGCTGTCCACGTATTTGGAAAAAGTTGTACTTGTGATTTGGCAATATTGTTTTTTAACATTCGTGCCAATAAAGCCTTATTGAATTGAAATTGAAGAGAGAGCGAGGGATGGGTGGATTTCCTGTCAGCCTCATGCTCGTGTATTTGCTGTTTGGGTTTTATTTATCATTGGAAGTTCTGCAGCTCAGGATGCTTCAACTTAAGCAATTAATGCAATGATAATAATCTTTGTATTCCTCTTGTGAGTAAAGACAGTAGTTTTCCCTGAGAGACAAGTCAGATGAAGCTGAGTTTGTTCTCTGGAGCAGGAACAAGGAGGGAGGGAGAAGGAGGGAAGGAAGGAGGGAGGAAGGAAGGAAGGATATGAACGATATGTAGAACTGAGATTGTTCTGTGAACCAATCTGTTGTTCAGCTGGAAGAGGAGGGTTCCCCTCTCCACAGAGCTGCCTGTTGGTGTGGTAGTTAAGCTGTGATTGATTATTGGGGTTTAGTGAAGGTTTACAGTCAAATTAACTGGGACCCGGTCCAGGTCTGAGCCCGTGGTCCTGCCGGCTTCAGCAGGAATGTGTAACCTCCTGTGATCCTCCAGGACCATCATTCACCAACTTAAAGAGACATTTTAAGGACATGAAGTTAAGTGTCTTAACATTGCTGCAAGATTTCCTGCAGTAACACGAGCCCTCTCTGAGTCCTCCTAAGTCCCTCTACTATGTTTGGATAAAGGGATAGAGTAATCAGCAACATAAAGTCTAAATTCTGCAGGGAGCTACATAGAGGATAATGAGATACAGTCTGAAGAGGCTGCAGGTGAGACAGCAGCTGCTGTCAGTGCAAGTCACAGTTTAAAGAGTCAAAATAGCCTCAGACTGATGGTTTGATCCCACAGTGGATCTACCATTTCACTTTAACTGCACACAGAAATAAATACCACAACTCCTAAATAAATACCACAACTCCTAAATAAATACCACAACTCCTAAATAAATACAACAACTCCTAAATAAATACAACAACTCCTAATTAAATACCACAACTCCTAAATAAATACAACAACTCCTAAATAAATACAACAACTCCTAAATAAATACCACAACTCCTAAATAAATACCACAACTCCTAAATAAATACAACAACTCCTAAATAAATACCACAACTCCTAAATAAATACAACAACTCCTCAATAAATACAACAACTCCTAATAAATACCACAACTCCTAAATAAATACCACAACTCCTAAATAAATACCACAACTCCTAAATAAATACCACAACTCCTAAATAAATACAACAACTCCTAAATAAATACCACAAGTCCTAAATAAATACAACAACTCCTAAATAAATACAACAACTCCTAATAAATACCACAACTCCTAAATAAATACCACAACTCCTAAATAAATACAACAACTCCTAAATAAATGCCACAACTCCTAAATAAATACCACAACTCCTAAATAAATACAACTCCTAAATAAATACAACAACTCCTAAATAAATACAACAACTCCTAAATAAATACCACAACTCCTAAATAAATACCACAACTCCTAAATAAATACCACAACTCCTCAATAAATACAACAACTCCTAAATAAATACCACAACTCCTAAATAAATACCACAACTCCTAAATAAATACAACAACTCCTAAATAAAACCACAACTCCTAAATAAATACAACAATTCCTAAATAAATACCACAACTCCTAAATAAATACAACAACTCCTAAATAAATACCACAACTCCTAAATAAATACAACTCCTAAATAAATACCACAACTCCTAAATAAATACCACAACTCCTAAATAAATACAACAACTCCTAAATAAATACCACAACTCCTAAATAAATACAACAACTCCTAAATAAATACCACAACTCCTAAATAAATACCACAACTCCTAAATAAATACAACAACTCCTAAATAAATACCACAACTCCTAAATAAATACAACAACTCCTAAATAAATACCACATCTCCTAAATAAATACCACAACTCCTAAATAAATACAACAAGTCGTCACCACAGTGTGAATGAAACATGCTGAGTGCCAGGCCTCATTCATAGGCCTCATTCCCTAAATAAATACCACAACTCCTAAATAAATACAACAACTCCTAAATAAATACCACAACTCCTAAATAAATAAATAAATACAACAAGTCGTCACCACAGTGTGAATGAAACATGCTGAGTGCCGGGCCTCATTCATAGGCCTCATTCCCTAAATAAATACCACAACTCCTAAATAAATACAACAACTCCTAAATAAATACCACAACTCCTAAATAAATACCACAACTCCTAAATAAATACCACAACTCCTAAATAAATACAACTCCTAAATAAATACCACAACTCCTAAATAAATACCACAACTCCTCAATAAATACAACAACTCCTAAATAAATACCACAACTCCTAAATAAATACCACAACTCCTAAATAAATACAAAAACTCCTAAATAAAACCACAACTCCTAAATAAATACAACAATTCCTAAATAAATACCACAACTCCTAAATAAATACAACAACTCCTAAATAAATACCACAACTCCTAAATAAATACAACTCCTAAATAAATACCACAACTCCTAAATAAATACCACAACTCCTAAATAAATACAACTCCTAAATAAATACCACAACTCCTAAATAAATACAACAACTCCTAAATAAATACCACAACTCCTAAATAAATACCACAACTCCTAAATAAATACAACTCCTAAATAAATACCACAACTCCTAAATAAATACAACAATTCCTAAATAAATACCACAACTCCTAAATAAATACAACAACTCCTAAATAAATACCACAACTCCTAAATAAATACAACTCCTAAATAAATACCACAACTCCTAAATAAATACAACAACTCCTAAATAAATACCACAACTCCTAAATAAATACCACAACTCCTAAATAAATACAACAACTCCTAAATAAATACCACAACTCCTAAATAAATACAACAACTCCTAAATAAATACCACATCTCCTAAATAAATACCACAACTCCTAAATAAATACAACAAGTCGTCACCACAGTGTGAATGAAACATGCTGAGTGCCAGGGCCTCATTCATACCTGTCAGTCACTGCTGAGGGATTACAGAGGGAGCGAGAGGGATGATGTGTTTCTGTTCGTCATCAACAACATTTAGAACATCAAGCTCATGAAGACGCTGGAGTCAGATAACAGGATGAGCAGTCAACTGATCATCAGGCTGAGACACAGAAACTTTCCTCCAGAGTCCTGACCCGAACTCTCACACCACATCCTCTCACTCCTCACACTCCTTCACTCCCCACCAGTGTTGTAGTCAAGACCACCTAAACCGAGACCAAGACTAGACCAAGACTTTGAGGGGTCGAGACTGAGACAAGACCAAGACCAGTACCAGCCGTCTCAGTTAGCATTGTTTAGCAGAATGTGTTTTCTTTTTTTTGTAGTTGTAGTTGTAAATCTTTGTGGTTCAGGTAACCAAATTTTATTACAGGCGAGTTGTCTGACATCTTCTCACGGCCTCTTCTCCTGTCACTCACATGACCTTTTGTGGGGGGGAAAGGAGGTGGGAGGGGTGACAGCCGTTAAGAGTGACAACAATTTCAAATAATAAGAGGCATGTTATTGGTTGAACTCTAAGCAATATGATTTACGCAAAACCAAAGTAACGATATTAAAAAGTAAATCCAAAAATGCACAGTTGTGGTCTTGACCGGTCTAGAAATAAAATCCTGCTAAAATCCGCTTTGTCCGAGACTGAGACAAGACCGAGTAAAAATGCAGTCCGAGACAAGACCTT
Organism: Centropristis striata; assembly: GCF_030273125.1. Taxonomy (NCBI): domain Eukaryota; kingdom Metazoa; phylum Chordata; class Actinopteri; order Perciformes; family Serranidae; genus Centropristis; species Centropristis striata. The sequence continues at coordinate 15,323,976 of NC_081521.1, forward strand.
TAAAAAGTGGTCTCAAGACCAAGACCGTTCTCGAGTACTACAACACTCCTCACACTCCGCCTTGGTTTTGACTGACAAACAGCTTCTACAGACAGTGTCTCTGTGAAAACATTTAGATTAAAGCAGCAATCCCATGTTGCTGCAAGCAGGTCAGTAAACATTTCAGATGTTCCTACGCTCTATGCAGCATACATTATTATTATTATTATTATTTGGGTGAAAATAAAGCATGTTTCTGCTGAGTTAGCACGAGATCATGCATGCAACCATCAAATGCATATTTAAAGAGTCTTTACAGGGTCTGAGGTGTTGAGAATGTCTGACAGGTTGTTAATTAGCTACAAAGTTAGAGCTGAGAAACTGTTTGGTCTTTTGTCTGAAACCAAAGACAACATTTATCCTCATTTTGTTTATCTTTACTGTATACAGTCATGGAAAAAATATTAGACCACCTTGTTTTCTCTAATTTCTTGTTTATTTTAATACCTGGCACAACTAAAGGTAAATTTGTTTGGACAAATATAATGATAACAACAAAAACAGCTGATAAGAGTTTAATTTAAGAGCTGATATCTAGACATTTTCCGTGGTTTTATTGGTCATGATTTTGGTTATTATCAAGAAAACCAAACAAATGTACGTTTAGTTGTACCAGGCATTAAAATTACCAATAAAGTAAAGAAAACAAGGGTGGTCTAATCATTTTTTCCATGACTGTATGTGAGAATAGAGAGGTTGACAGGTGTCGCAGTAATCAGCAGCAAGAGACACAAGTGATAAGAAAAACTGAGAAACTGAGACTAAAGTCGCAACAAAATGTAACTATGTAAATGTTTCCTTTAAATGGAACGACAGAGAGGTTTGATGTCCAGAGACCAAAAGACAGATGGACAGGGAGACAGTGGGACATGGACAGCTAGTTTCCATAGATAGCCTCAGATTCATAAGCTGACAGGGAGAAGAGAGAGGGATGGAGAGAGAGACGTTTGGTTCTGCTATTCGATCCTTCTGAGCCTTTTATGACCGTTGAACCAGAGTGTTTGGACCAATGAGGCGTGGCCGCGGGCCCACATGCTGCGGTGACCTTCACAGGGAGGTGATAAAGGGAGGAGACGCTCTGAGGGACGCATCATTCTGTTCTCATCACGTCCTCACTCTGTCCTCCTGCAACAACTGACCTCGACCACCAGAAGAGCTTCAGACACAGTGAGTACTCTACCCTCTGGTCTGTGTAAGAGCTCCCAAGACTACAGTAATAATATGCCATTCAATGTAACAAAAATCAGAATCAGCTGAGGAGCAGGATCCCGTCAGTTCATACCTATGGAGTAACATACACTGAAAAAAGAAAATAGTTGAACCAACTTAATTGAATTGTTTCATTTGGTAACACCTAAATGAATTAAGTTCTTTCAAATTAATTTAAAATCAATTGTGTTAATCTAACTTATTAAATTAATTTGAAAGAACTTAATTCATTTAGGTGTTACCAAATGAAACAATTCAATTAAGTTGGTTCTTTTTTCAGTGTAGTTATCATAAAGGTGTACAAACCATTTGTAATGGTGAACATTTGTATGAAAGCAAAACTCTGTACAACTATTTTATTGGCATACAAATGTTTGACATTACAAATACGAATGGTTGGAATCATTCACACATCTTTATGATAGCTATCCTCATACTCCATACATACCGCGCTCCCAGAACTCCTGTCAAACATCTTCTCTTCTCTCAGTCTTTATACCAGTATTTCTGTCACTTTTCATAAGGACGACAGAGTGAAACAGCATGAATGTTTCCAGAAGAGACTAACTGTAAATGAGCTCTGTTATCATTTGAACAGATTCTACGCCAATGGCTCTGAGACTCTAAGACTTGTGTTCAGGACTCTGCTGACCTGTGATTCTCGATGCTGGTTTATATTTTGTGGCCCACAGTGAAGCTGTAGAGTATTTTTGCTGTTCTGCCTCTTGATGATGATCAGAGGTGGAACTGACTACATTTACTCAGGTACTGTACTTGACTTGAGCATTTCCATTTTATGTAATGTTATATTTCAACTTCAACTTCTAGTTACTTTTCAGGTCAGATTTAACATAAATCATGATAAATTTAAAGTGATTTATTTTTTTAAATTAAAACTCATAACAGTGTATTAAAAAGTTAAAATGAGCCCTACCTTGAGAAATGAAAACAATGTTTATGTATATGCCTCAATAATAATAATCTAATAATATATAAAGAGGCCATCCTGCAGAATAAGTACTTTTACTATTGATACTTTAAGTACATTTTGATGCTGATACTGTACTGTACTGTACTTTTACTTCAGAAAGTTTTAAATGGAGTCAGGTGTGATCTGGTGATGTGTTTGGTGCTGGTTTATATTTCTTGGCCCACAGTGAAGCTGCAGGGTAAAGTCTGTTGGGGTAGTCGGGATATTTAAAGGTGTTTCAGGTTGATCTGGCTGTAGTTCATCACATTAACTTCTTTCTCATGTTTTTTTTTTTGTATTTTTAAAGTCTGGTTGCTTCGACTTGTTTTGTGTTTTGATTATTTTTGCCTCTCGATGATGATCAGAGGTGGAATATATCTGAGTACAAGTCCTGTACTTCAGTACACATGAGATTTTCTACTTTACTTCAGTATTTCCATTTTATGTAACTTTATACTTCTACTCCACTACATTTATCTGACAGCTTAACTTTACAGGTCAGATTTAACATTAAAAAGTAATTTAAAGTGATTCGACTTGTTTAGAAAAAAATAAATAAATAAACCTCATAACAGTATGTTAAGTAGTTAAAATGAGCCCTATCTTGATCAAATTTAGTGCCGCTTACATGAATGCACCAATAATATTAATCCAACAATATATGTGCAATATTTAAAACAGTCTGAGTGGATCCATTCTGCATAACTTTTGATACTTGAAGTACATTTTGATACTTTTGTACTTTTTATTCAGTAAGTTTTGAATGCAGGACTTTTACTTGTAGTGGAATCATTTCACAGTGTGGTATTAGTACTTTTACTGCAGTAAAGAGCTGAATACTTCTTCCACTTCTTCTAATAATATAGAAACAGTCTGAGTGAGGCCATCCTGCAGAACGAGGACTTTTACTTCTCATACTTTGAGTACATATTGATGCTGATACTTTTGTACTTTTACTTCAGAAATGGAGGACTCTTCCTGCAGTTTAGTCATTTCATAGTGCGTATTGGTACTTTTACTGCAGTAAGGGGTCTGGGTACTGCTGCTAATGATGATGGCCTGGTCTCTGAGCCCATGTAAGGCCTGCTCACAGCGTCTGACAGTTGGACTTATTGTTTGGTTATATTTGAGCGATGATGGGTGGTGGTGACGGTGAGAATAACAGAGCGGGGAGAGGCTGAGCATTGTGCCCGGAGCCTGTTGAGCTGATGTGGCAGCTGTGAGCTCTGCCTCAAATCCTGAGTAATGCTCTGAGGTGGACGGAGATATCTGTTGACATCATAGCTGTGTTTTGGTCTGTTGGGTTCAGTGACAGCAGCAGCTACAGACTGACAGTGAAGGAGGTGATTCAGGTTTCTGAAGAGCAGAAATGAAGCTCTAACTCCTCCTGACTCCTGCTTAATCCACAGCTGAATCAAACTATGAACCACAGAGTCCAGCAGTCTTTCCCAGAAATAGGCTTTACTCAGGCAGGAATCTGTCCAGCTGCTCTGTGTTCAATCCATCTGAGAGAAAAGATGTTAACAGACACACTGACAATGGAGCCGTCTGTTAATGTAACACTGTGATTAAAATATTATGCTAAATGGGCTGTTGTGAATCTAGTGTGTCAGCCTTCCATCCTCTGAATGTTCTAGGTCTCTAGTTTGTGGTTGTAAAGTTTCAAGAGGCTGTGATTATCCTAGAGGTCACAGCAGCTCATTTTATAAACTGAGCTCAAGTTTCACTCACTAACATCATCACACATGAAGAACATTGGGCTCATTGAATCCACAAGAGTCTCAGCTTTACACTCAGACCTGATTTATGCAGCTCACAGACTGTTTAGAGACCCCAGGATGCACAAAGATTCACACACAGGAGGACACAATAACACATTTACTGCAGGAGAAACACTGACTGTTATCAGCATAGAGTGGGCATGTCAGTAAAGAGGAGACTCGTGGGTCCAAAGTCAGGATGTGCACAATTAGATGACTAGTCGAGTAAATATTTCTACCCTTGCTCGTTGGGACAAGAAATACTTGGTTAAACTGTTGTTTATTATATTTCATGTACATATTTCAATTTAAAATGTTTCTTTATTTAAAAACAACCAGGCTCGTTTCCTAAAGGTAGCAAACATTTTAGCATCATTTGAAATAATATTTGGTTATTGGAAAATGTGATTAACGATTTCGAATGGCCCTTTTATTATATGCAGTATGTTTTCTGATAAAACTTTTGGATTCAAATGTGTGTTTTCTGGTCAGAGTTTACACTTCTGTTTAAACCACGAGGACATTAGTTGACTTTAGGAACAAAGCTTTACTGTGTCTTTGTGTGTGTGTGTGTGTGTGTGTGTGTGTGCGTGTGTGTGCGTCTGTGTATGTCAGATGTCTCGGTTCCTGGACATGGCGGAGTTTGGTGAAGCAGCTCGATACCTTCGTCTCACCAACCTGGAGCAGCTGGCTGCGAAGGCCATGGCCTTTGATGGTATATATATATATTATATTTATTATTTACATATATATCTATACGTGTGTGTCTGTGTCATATATTGGTATATGTGCTGAATAAAAGCTGTGCTGTGATCCGTGTAGGGACGAAGCGTGTTTGGATGCCTGATGAAGTGGAAGCGTACATCGAGGTGGAGGTCAAAGAGCTGAACGGAGACAAGTCCACCGTGGAGACCAAGGACGGACGGGTCAGTGTTATTATTAATCAGTCAGGCTGCTGATAAAATGCTAATATCTATTGATCAGTCTGTCAGGATGTAATAATAATCCATTGATTGTACAGGCTGGGATGAACATTGGCTTCTGATTTAATAAACTCAGTGTTCATGTTTTCTGCAGATTTAGTGCATAACAGGGAAGCACTCACGGTTTAGTAAACGTCAGGTAAAAACATTAACATCGGCGGTTTATTTCCTTCAGTGAAGACGAGGTTGAAGGACTAAATCTGTAGCCGTTTTAATAACTATTAATAACTATTCATAATATTTAATAACTATTAATGGGTTTGTATATTCATTTGTATCAAAATTTGCTCACCAGCTGACGATATGTGACAGATTTTAATTTGGACTTTGTTTCAAACAGAAATTGATCATTTGCTGATGATTATTAAAACTAAAACCAGTCAAAAAGACGGGATGTTTTTTTAAAATATAAACTCTATTAATAGATTAATAAAATCTCGATTTAAACATCTTTGATAATGAGACAGTTTCTTGTGAACAACAGAAGGGACGTTTCTCTCATGTCAAACTGTGTGTGTGTGTGTGTGTGTGTGTGTTTCAGTTTCTGATAGTGAAAGAGTCTGACCTGCAGCCAACCAACCCTCCTAAGTTCGACATGCTGGAGGACATGGCGATGCTGACGCACCTGAACGAGGCGTCGGTGCTGTTCAACCTGCGCAGGAGATACAGCATGTGGATGATCTATGTCAGTGTTCAGTGCTCCTCTACAGTGGCGGTTCTAGACTAATTTTACTGTGGTGGCCAAGGAGGGGCCAGTGTTTAATCAGAGGGGCACATTAAAAACGACAAAGATGATATCTAAGCAATCAAAACCCTTATTTTAGCTATTTAAACATCTTATTTAAGCATATTTGGAAGATATAAATACATTGATTGAAACAATGAAACTTACCAACAATTACATTTTTTTTGTAAGAAAATGACATTTCTCATTTTTGTGCACAATTACTTATTTATTTTGAAGGTGCAGTACAATGAGAATAATCTTTTATATATATATATATATATATATATATATATATATATATATATATATATATGTACAAGCTTTTATTGCACAATTAAACTATTATACAATGTACACATTCTGGGTTCCTTTTGTGTACAATGAGATAACAGACATAACATAGAACAATTCTTACAAAAATTGGGTAAGAATTGTTCCATTGTTCATCGTTATAAATTGATCATTTCATTATTAATTTGACACAGGGGCCACAGCAGGGGCCCCTGTAGGCCCCTGTGTAGAACTGCCACTGCTCCTCTACACTGTGTGTGTCAGCAGTAACAGTAAGAGTCTCAGCTCAGAGTTTCCCTCTGCTCTCTGTGCTCTCAGACGTACTCCGGCCTGTTCTGTGTGACGGTGAACCCGTACAAGTGGCTGCCGGTCTATGCTGCTCAGGTGGTGGCGGGCTACAAAGGGCGGCGCCGAGCAGAAGCCCCGCCCCACATCTACTCTGTGGCTGACAACGCCTACAGCGACCTCCTGCAGAGTGAGTCACCTGAGCATCTTTACATTACAACACTGACCTGATATCACGTTTTCCTGAACTTAAACAGGCCAGGTGAGCTGCAGCTAACAGGCTAACAGGCTATACATACAGCTATGGAAAAAAAAATTAGACCACCTTGTTTTCTTTTCTTTAATTTCTTGTTTATTTTAATGCTTGCTACAACTAAAGGTACATTTGTTTGGTTTTCTTGATAATGATTTTGGATATTATCAAGAATGTTTCCATGCCTGTAGATGGAAAAAATTACCAAAAAAGGACACAAAATTATCGAAATAGAAACAAATTGACCAAAAATAGATGTAAAAATGATCAAAAAAGACACAAAATGACCAAAATAGTCATGGAAAAAAGTATTAGACCACCCTTGTTTACTTCAGTGTCTTGTTTGTTTTAATGGCTGGTACAACTAAAGATACATTTGTTTGGACAAATATAATGATAACAACAAAAATAGCTGATAAGAGTTTAATTTAAGAGCTGATATCTAGACATTTAACATGGTTTTCTTGATGATAACCAAAATCATTATGAAGAAAACCATGGAAAATGACATTGAAGAAAAAAAGGGTGGTCTAATAATTGTTTCCATGACTGTACACTAGCGTTCAAAAGTTTGGGGTCACCCAGAAAATGTCTGTTGTTTCCCATGAAAACAAACTGTAGGGTAGAAATAAAAGGGTAGAAATAATCATTTGAAGCTGTACAAATATGCTTTACCTCCAGATACTCAGCCAGCCTGAGGAAGGATCATTTTATATAATGCTAAGCTGTTTTAATGATCAATGAGCCTTTCAAGTCTATAAACGTGGATTAACACAATGTGTGCAGCTGGAACACAGAACAATATATAATAGATATTTTATGATAAAATCAGCCATTTCCAGCTTCAACAGCCATTTACCACATTAATAATGTCTACACTGTATGTCTATTATTTTTTTTAAATTGTGCTTTTCTTTCAAAAATAAGGATATTTCTAAGTGACCCCAAACTTTTGAGCGGTAGTGTACACACACAAACACACACACACACACACACACACACAGTCATGGAAAACAATTATTAGACCACTTTTTCTCTTCAATTTCTTGTTTATTTTAATGGTACAACTTGATTGGACAAATATAATGATAACAACAAAAACAGCTGATAAAAGTTTCATTTAAGAGCTGATTTCAAGACATTTTCAATGGTTTTGAAAAATACGGTTAGCCTTAGGAAGCTCTCACCCGTCTGAACGGTCGGCTATGATAGCCCTCACCCGTTTAACTGCTGATTAGTATAGGATTCAGACACGCTGCGGGATGTCCAGTAAAAGACAGATACAGTTGAGGTTGACTTTAAGAACTTTATGTAGAGGCTTCGTCACCAGTTACAGAATCCCACACACAATCATCAACAGGAGTTTCCAAAGTGCATCAATGTGGTTCTGAAATGAAATAATAAACATTGCTGAATTGTGAATAATTACTTCTGAATATGCACAATAGTTACAAATTCACCCATATGCATATTTAACTAGCAATGTAGAAATAATAACCCTTGATCTCCATAACATTAAACAAACTGTGCACGTAGATGCAGATAGAAACGTATAGCCTACAACTCATACACAATATTAAGAAAATATGTGACAAGCTCCAGAAACGTCATGATACGTGATAAATGGACTAACAAAGTTTCACTCAGTGAAACTCCTATTCACACTTATGAGAAGTAGCCACCGTTAGCATAACTTTACACTAAAGCTAACACAACAATTAAGCTAACGAAACATGACAGTTAGCACAACCATAAATCATGCATTTTACATAACAAAACTACCTTAACATTGCACACAAATGTCCTGAGCCGTTTACTCACAGTTTTCATGCACGCACAGCACTCTGAGAAACTTCTAGCACTCCTAATGTCTGTGAAGGGCCGTCTGTGATCCGTGATCAGAGTGAGAAAAACGGCTGCAGCAGTGGGCGGGGCCAGACGGCTAGAAGTGCAGCGTGACTGACAGCTACATCAACAAATAGAACTACTAACCAGAAAAAATAGAGATTAATTAAAGTAGACTGGCCTTTTTAACAGCCGCCCCCAGATTTCTTATGGGAAATCTGCACATCATCATAAAGGCCACATAACTAGAGAAGATCCTAATCAGGCAGTGCAGGGAGGTGAATAATCCGGGCTACTGGGCGTGTGTAGGTGCGGTTTCCAACTTGCACTCGCACAGTCCTGACTCGGTCATCAGATCCAGGGAGGACCTCTGAAACCCGTCCCACTGGCCAGAGTGCTCGGGGCAACTGTGGATCTACAATCATGACTGGGGTTCCAACCTGGAGGTCTGGTGCCTCTGTATGCCATTTCTGACGTGCTTGGAGACCAGGCAGGTAAAACTTCAGAAAGTGTCTCCAGAAATGGTCGGCCAACAACTGACTGTGCCTCCATCTCCGCCGACTCAACATTTCTGACTCCGGATACACGACTTGTGGGAGTGACGCGTCTGGCCGCCCCATCAGGAGAGAATTTGGAGTTACTGGGTTCGAGTCAGAGATATCTGAGGAGGTATAACCAAGTGGTTTCGAATTAAGGATCCCCTCAATCTCGATGAGGACCGTCCTCAGGACCTCTTCTGTCACTGCCTGAGCACCCAAGGTGACTCGTAGAGCTTGCTTGAGGGAGCGGATCTCCCTTTCCCAGCAACCACCAAAGTGTGGCGCGCTTGGGGGGTTGAAGGCGAACTGGATTTGTTGGCTGGCGAGTTGAGCTTGAACTTCGGGCTGGAGAGCTGCGAAAGCTTCCTTCAACTCTCGTTCACCTCCCCTGAAGTTCGTCCCCTGATCAGACAATAACTCCATTGGTTTACCTCGCCGAGCCACAAAACGTCGGAGTGCCATCAGGTACGAGTCGGCATCGATGCTGCTGAGGAGATCAATGTGGACTGCACGCGTCGTCATACATTTAAATAGAATGCCCCATCTCTTTTCACTCCTGCGTCCGATCTTAACCTCATAAGGCCCGAAACAATCAACTCCAGTGGAGTAAAACGCAGGCTTGTGGAGGCGCAATCTGGCCGGGGGCAGGTCAGCCATTCTAGGAATCTGGGGGGTTCCGCGCCATTTCTGACAGTCAGCACACTCTCGCTGATGACGTCGGATAGCTTCCCTGCCATGGATGACCCAATATTTCCTGCGAACCTCAGCGAATACTCGCTCTGGACCAGGGTGAAATAACTTCTCATCAAAGTCTTTGATGATCAACTTGGTGATCCAGTGTTGGGGGTCAAGCACGATTGGATGCATAGCGTCCTGATCAAGCAGAGTGCTGTGTCGCAGGCGACCTCCTACCCGGATCAGTTGAGTGGTCTCATCGAACTCGGGGGCAAGAGTAATCAGACGACTGCTACGGGGTATTGCCTTTCTTGCTCTCAGGTGTGCCACATCAGAGGCGAAGCAATCTTGCTGGGCTCGTTGGAGAAGAGATATTTCTGCCTCCTTGAAGTCGCTGGCGGAGGGGCTTCCCTCAGCCGCCCCATGGATAGAGTGAGCTGTAGCCTCCAGGAGTTGGCCGAAGTTTGTGAACTGATTAGCTTCGGGGGTATCTGAGACCGGCGCTGTAGTGGTGAGGCCACAGACCAGGGTTTTCCGAAGCTCATCTCCTTCTGCAGGTGAAGTGACTGGCTTCTCTGGCCACTGCTCAGGAGTCCCTAGTAGGAATGATGGGCCCTGGTACCACCGGCTCTGCTTGCCTAACTCGGCAAGAGTTTTCCCCCGAGTAATGTCATCGGCGGGATTGCTTGAGGTGTCCACGTAGCGCCATGCATCACGGTCTGTCAGATCTTGGATCTCCGCTACTCTTGTGCCGACGAACACCTTAAACCTACACGAATCCGATTGGAGCCAAATGAGGACCGTAGTGGAGTCGGACCAGAAAATAGTTTGGTGGATGGGCAGAGAGAGCTCCGTCCAGAGCACCTTAGCTAACTGTGCCCCAGTAAGCGCAGCACACAACTCAAGACGAGGTATAGATTGCTGCTTCCTAGGTGCTACTCTTGACCTAGCAGCCAGGAATGCCATCTCGACCTTGCCACTGGAGTCCACTGTTCTGAGATAGGCCACCGCACCATAAGCCCTTTCGGACGCATCACAAAACACATGGATATCTCTGGTGCTGGTGAGAGAATCCATCTCCCGACTGCTGTAACACCTAGGGAGGGCTATTTGCGGCAGATCTGGCAGCTCACTCTCCCACTTTCTCCAGGACTGAAGTAGGTCTTCAGGTAACTGAGGGTCGTCCCAGTCTCTCTTCTTACCCCAGAGCTGCTGGACTATCACCTTGGCCCTGGTGGTATATGGGACAATATAGCCCAGCGGGTCATACTGGCTAGCCAAGACCTTGTAGATGGTGCGCATGGTGATCTGAGGACAGCCAAGAGATCGGGACTTGTATGACAAAGTGTCAGACTGGCAGTGCCAGTGAAGGCCAAGTGCTGATTCCTGAGCGTCTGTTTTCCCTTGTGCGATCCATCGCTCAGCACTGTCTGACCTTGCCTCAGGGGGGAGATGGCGGATCACTGAGGGGACATTGCTCGCCCATTGGCGCAAATCAAACCCTCCTTCAGCTAGAAGGTTCCGAAGCTGGTCCACAAGCGCTTTGGCCTCCTCCTCAGAAGTCAGACTCAACATGCAGTTGTCCACATAGAATGACTTCTCAATGACCTCTCTGGCAGCATCTCCAAAGTGGCTGCTGTTCCTGGCGTGTTGTTGAAGGGCAAATGTTGCGCAGCAGGGACTGGATGTGGTGCCAAATGGGAGGACACGCCACTCGTAAACACGGGGTGGTTCTTGACGTTCCATATCTCTCCAGAGAAATCTTAGCAGCGGCCTGTCTTCAGGGAGAAGCCTCACCTGGTGAAACATCCCGCGGATGTCACTGCTGATGCCTACTGAATGTTCCCTGAATCTGAGGAGAACTGCGAGCAGGGATGGACTCAGTATGGGTCCGGGAAGCAGGAGCTCGTTGAGGTTATTTCCTCTGAACTGGAACGAGCAGTTGAACACTATGCGGTTCTTGCCGTTATGTTGCACCATATGGTGCGGGACGTACCAGCTAGTAGCCGTGTCCTCTTCAGCACCAGGCGCTAATTTGACCACATAGCCAGCTTGCTCCAGCTTCTGGATTTCGGCCTTATAGGCTTGGGCTTGATCGGGTGCCTTCGCAAGCCTCTTCTCATTGCTTCTTAATTGTGGGAGCACAGCTTCCTTTGGCGCTCGTAACTGAGGCATGTTCTTGGTGTGCAAGAGGGGGGTTGCATACCGTCGAACTCCGTCTACCTCGACCCTCACAGTTTTGGCCTCGAGAAGGTCTATGGCCTCCTGATCTTGGCGCGATCTGACGCTAGTCCTCTCATTACGCCATGGTAACACGTCCATCTGCCACAGCCTTTCCACCTGACTGTACAGGTCCGCAGATGAAGGAAGAGTGGACGTAAAAAGGCACTGTTGCTCAGTGAAACCATGCTTCAAACCCTGTGTGGGACCCTGCAGGGTCCATCCAAGGCGTGTCTTAATGGCGGCTGGTCCTCCAGGTGGCCCAAGACGAACTGGTTCCACCGGCGTGATTAGGTGGGGGTAATCCGATCCAATGAGTAACAATGGCTGGGCCTCGACGATATGCTGCAATGGCAATCCCTGAAGGTGGCGAAACTCACGTTGCAAAGCACTGACAGGGTGGGTGTGCTTGGCCAGGCTCAGCTGTTTTGCTGTGAATGCTCCCCTGATGTGGTACAGCCTCTTAGGTTCTGTAGCAGGAGAGATGGTAAATGAGACTGCCGCCCCATGAAGAACCTGAAGTTCTTGTCGCACTGTACGGAGAGTTATGTTTTCTGACTGTCCCTTGAGCCCAAGTTGCTGTGCAGCTGCATGGAGCAGGATAGTGCGTTCCGATCCATCGTCTAGGATCGCAAAGGCCTCCATGGTTTTGTCTCCATTCCGCAGCAAGACCTTGCTGAGCTTCAAGAGGACCTTGCGACCTGCAGCTGGCCTGTCAACATATAGTACTTCATTGGTGGTGTTAAGTAGGACAGAGTCTGCAGCTTCAGTGGGGCCCTGAGCTTTCTCTGGCCTTTCAGGAACTCTCTCAGAGACCTCATGGAGCACCATTAAGTGGCGACGGTTGCAGGTTTTGCATCGCATCTTCAGGTTGCATTCCCGCGCATGGTGATCTCGACCACAGCGCCAGCATCCATTTTTCTCCTTAACCCAGCTTTCCTTCTGCTCACGGGTTAACCGCTGAAAGTTGGAACAGCCATTGAGCGTGTGGTTCCCGTTCTCACAGTAGGGGCAGTACATTTTCACTTTGTCTTTAGTGGCAGGAGTTTTCCCCTGTGCATCTGGTGTTTTTGTCTCTGTGCCGAGAAGTACAGTAGTTGGCCGGACGGCCTGCTTAGACTCCTTTCGTTGATCTCGACTCTTCGGTAGGATCTCCTTCCTTGAGCTGTTAGTGAACCTTGTGTTCTCCTCTTGTACCTGAATCTCAAATTCCAACCAGTCCGCCAGGTCAAGCAGAGTGGGAATAGGTGTCCGATATGGGTGGATGAAACGGCGGAAGCTGGATCTTAAGTCATGTGGAAGTTTCCCCAACAGCCTTGAAACGTGTGAGCCACACTCAAGTTCCACTCTACCGTTCCTGCCCAGCTGCTCCAACAGACCCACTAGCGAGCGCACTCGCAGGGCGAACAGCCTGAAGGCCTTGATGTCACCACTGGCAATATTCGGGCCATCCATCAGCTCGGCGATCCGCTGAAGTGCTAGCTGGTGCGGCTGCCCATACTGCTTGTTAAGTGCAGCCATCGTGTCAGAGTAGGGGTACCTTGAGTTACAGTAGGAGTCGGCAACCAATAGAGCTTCTTCTACCTTGAGATGATCCATAAGGATCTGGAATTTGAATCTCTCATTAGCGTCGTCGGGGAGGAGGTTCTCCAGGGCAATTTTCATCCGTGAGAACTCTCTGGGGTTTGGATGAGTAAAGTCTGGTATGGTTGGAGTGGGTCCCCTATACAGCCTCAAATGGCTACTCTGAGATGGGGGACTCGGCGATCTCTGTTGAGGGCGCCCATGGTAGGAGGGGGACGATGAGCGCTCTGGCTGATAGGAGCGATGAGAGTCTCGATGGTGAGCGGAGTCTTGCTGTCTGGATGTTTCATGCCTATGACCATCGGTACTGGACCGACGTGAATATGAGGTGTCCTGCTGGGAATGAGATGACCTATCTTTCAACTGCCCCTGTGATCCCATTTCTAATCCAGGGCTGTCTGAGTGTACAGGGGTAGCGTTTGGTCTCTTTGTTCTTGGGGCTGGAATAGGTCGGGTTAGCTCTGCCCTTACCTCATATCCGCCTTGCCGGTGAGCTGGGACTGGTCGTGTGGGGGAGGACCGAGAGTGATACGGCAGCTCCTCTCCTTCATATCTGGACCGGGGTCGATGATCATCACGATCCATGTCCATCCTCGCCATTTCTAACAGCAAAGCGTCTTGCCGACGACAGAGGTATCCGATCTCCTGCCTCATTTCTTCCTTAGCGATCTCCCAACTGTCCTTTTTCACCCACCGTGGTGGTGAGTAGGAAGCCTGGCTAACAGGAGATGATGAACTGTGGCCTGCTGCATATCGCCTCTCATCTTCATCCGCGGTGTAGTGACTTCGTGGGTGTGGTGATGTGTGTGGTGGTGACGAACGCCTCGTCTGTGCCAGGTCGTGGTAGTCACGGGCTGTGGTGAAGGATGTCTGTGGCTTGGTGCACACAGTAAGTTCCTCTTCATCCGAAGAATTCAACATGTTAATCCGCTGTGAGTCTGAATCCGGCTCGAAGGACCATGAAAAATACGGTTAGCCTTAGGAAGCTCTCACCCGTCTGAACGGTCGGCTATGATAGCCCTCACCCGTTTAACTGCTGATTAGTATAGGATTCAGACACGCTGCGGGATGTCCAGTAAAAGACAGATACAGTTGAGGTTGACTTTAAGAACTTTATGTAGAGGCTTCGTCACCAGTTACAGAATCCCACACACAATCATCAACAGGAGTTTCCAAAGTGCATCAATGTGGTTCTGAAATGAAATAATAAACATTGCTGAATTGTGAATAATTACTTCTGAATATGCACAATAGTTACAAATTCACCCATATGCATATTTAACTAGCAATGTAGAAATAATAACCCTTGATCTCCATAACATTAAACAAACTGTGCACGTAGATGCAGATAGAAACGTATAGCCTACAACTCATACACAATATTAAGAAAATATGTGACAAGCTCCAGAAACGTCATGATACGTGATAAATGGACTAACAAAGTTTCACTCAGTGAAACTCCTATTCACACTTATGAGAAGTAGCCACCGTTAGCATAACTTTACACTAAAGCTAACACAACAATTAAGCTAACGAAACATGACAGTTAGCACAACCATAAATCATGCATTTTACATAACAAAACTACCTTAACATTGCACACAAATGTCCTGAGCCGTTTACTCACAGTTTTCATGCACGCACAGCACTCTGAGAAACTTCTAGCACTCCTAATGTCTGTGAAGGGCCGTCTGTGATCCGTGATCAGAGTGAGAAAAACGGCTGCAGCAGTGGGCGGGGCCAGACGGCTAGAAGTGCAGCGTGACTGACAGCTACATCAACAAATAGAACTACTAACCAGAAAAAATAGAGATTAATTAAAGTAGACTGGCCTTTTTAACAGGTTTTCTTGATAATAACCAAACTCATTATCAAGAAAACCATGGAAAATGTCTATTTATAAACCTGAGAATATATATTAAAAGTTTGAGAATGTAAATTGAAAGTCTGAGAATAGGTTTTATACTGCTCGCTCAGGCCGTTCTCATTCACAGTTCATACCTAAACCTACAGACAAAATTAACAATGCACTATAATCTGAATATGAGCCATGTAAAAGAGAGAAGGAGCAGCTGTTTGTAGTCAGGTGGGGACCTTGAGTGGCCGTATTTATCATGACGGGAGCAAAGGGGGAAGTGATGTGATGGAGTATAAAGAGCGACAAAGTCTGCGTCAGGTGCAGGTCAGTGAAGGAAGCACTGTCTGCTGTTCATCATATTAGACTTCTTGTTGAATAGCTTTTGTTCCAACCAATCAAGAACACACCTGATTGGACTGATCAGCTGTTTGAACCCTGAGATCAGCTGATTAAATGACTCATGCATGTTGAGCTTTTGCCGGGTTGGGAGGAAAACCTGCAGCCACACGGCCCTTTGTGGAGTAGTTTGGACA
>NC_081521.1:15344746-15417246 GCF_030273125.1 Centropristis striata
TTTTCTCAGGATTGGAGAGTGAGAGTGTAGATGACTTCACTTTTTATAAGATAAAGTATAAAGTATCTCTTAAATTTCACCGTTTTTTGGCTCATTAAAGTATATACATTAATAAATAAATCTGTTAAACAGTTTTCTTGTTGGAGGACATGAAGCTTTGCCTTTGTTTTAAAGGAAACTATGATATGAGATTATTAAAGCTATATTATTGGATCCATATTACTCTGTGTTCAGCTGTGTAATCAGATTACTGTAGATAGACGGCAGCCTGCTGTACAAACTGCTGGCGTTTTAAAATACAGGAGATGATGACCTGGAAACAGCTTAAGGTCTGAGCCCCTTAAAAAGCCCCTTGTTAAATATGCAGGTTCTAAGGGCTAAGGGTTCTCTGGACTTTTATTCTGTTATCTATAAAATCTTGTCTGAAGCCCTGCCGGCCTTCTGTTTTCTCTTCCTGCAGTTCAATAACTTTGAGCAGCTGTGCATCAACTACACCAACGAGAAGCTGCAGCAGTACTTCAACCACCACATGTTCATCCTGGAGCAGGAGGAGTACAAGGCCGAGGGCATCGAGTGGACCTTCATAGACTTCGGCCTGGACCTGCAGGCCTGCATCGACCTCATTGAGAGGGTGGGTCTCACATTTAGTCTTAGCGCTAAGGGCTGTTTTACACTGTTATTACACTATTACACTTATGTACAAAGCTACTGTGTTTGAGTTGATAATCATGCTACATATCATTGAAAAGCTAAGATTCTTGTGATTCTATTGATTAAAATCACATTTTAACATTTTAAGATAGAACCATAACAGCCGAAGAGATACAAAAGATCCTTCGCTCCTTCAGCTATCAGGCTGTCTCATTCTTCCAAAGTTACCAGACGATAAATAAAGTCATTTTGATTATTTGATTGATTGATGAAATATATCAACGCTTCTGGCAGACCAATAACACATTACAGAAATGACACAATGTACCTTTGAAGCCTCATAGTAATCCAGTTATCAATAATATTCCTTCAAAAGTGGTCACTTTGCATTGGCAGAGGTCCAGTTTATCCAATCTAGTTGACTTTTTGGTTTAAAATACATTTATAACCCTAAAAAACATATATTTCAGTGTGTTTTAACTCCCATTACTCAAGAACAGCAGCACCTTCAGTTATTCTGACTCTTTGGGAATAAAGTTTTACCTTTCAAACGTGACCAAAACCAGATTTACTCCAAACTATTCAAGAACAGCTTTCAATTGACTTTGGGTTGTCTTTGATATGGGTTTTAAGCATTTTAAGGTGAATTTGCAGGAACGCTAAGGGGTCAAAAGCCCTCAGTGTTTCTGATGGTCACAGATACAATCAGAGATTAACAAGGGTGTTTTTCAGCCAATGGGGATCCTGTCCATCATGGAGGAGGAGTGCATGTTCCCCAAGGCAACCGATATGAGCTTCAAGACCAAACTGTACGACAACCATCTGGGGAAGTCGCCTAACTTTCAGAGGCCGCGGCTTGACAAGAAGCGTAAATATGAGACACACTTCGAGGTGGTTCACTATGCCGGAGTGGTGAGTGACTCTGCCCAAGTTGTTACAGAGGATTCACTTACAGGTTGGCTGGTTCAATACGACCCTCTAACAGTCAATTTGGTTATCTTTTTAAGGTCCTATTTTTAGACTGGTTACTGATATGTTAAAATGCATTATTTTGTATTGAGTCCATATCTACAGACACTAAAATGAGTCTTGGTTAATGGTCCCAGATTCAGCACTGACTTTTAATCAGTCTTCTTTGTCAGTCTTCCTCTTTGTTTCAGGAACTTTATATGGGACAAAATAAAATTGGGATAAAACTCTTGTTTTCCATAATTGAAGCCAGTTGGAAGCATGTAAATTGTGAAAGGCAGAGGCCCAAGGACTTTGCTGCAATGTTTACTGAGTCTCAGCTGATCTGTCCTGCCCGTGTCGTGGCTGCAGGTTCCCTATAACATCACCGGCTGGCTGGACAAGAACAGAGATCCTCTGAACGAGACGGTGGTGGCGCTGTTCCAGAAATCATCCCACAAGCTGATGGCCGGACTGTTCGAAGACTACATCAGCTCAGACATGGGTAACAACACGAACTGTTCAGAGACTTATCAAACAGATACTGTGTGTGCAGTAATGAGTAAAGTTTGATCTGTGGCTGCAGCCGGAGACCCGAAGGCTGAAGGCAAACACAGGAAGAGGAAAGCTGCTTCCTTCCAGACGGTTTCACAGCTTCACAAGGTAAAGATTTGTACAGGATCAAGAGATGGAAGGAGCTGGGCCTGAATATACCTGAGCTGCTCAGAGGCAGATGTTCTCCAGCTGTCTGTCTGTCTGTCTGTGTTGTTCAGGAGAATCTGAAGAAGCTAATGACGAACCTGCGCAGCACTCAGCCGCACTTCGTCCGCTGCATCATCCCAAATGACGACAAGAGTCCAGGTGACAAACAGCGACTGCAGCACAATGCCGAGAAGCCGTAAAGCTGCTCATCATACAGCAGACAGCTGACACATTAATAACACATATTAATATGCAATTAATATGCTAACAGTTCAGGCTGTCCTCATCACTGTTTCCTATATATTCCCATGAAACAAATGCAGTGAATTCCGAGAGTATTTTGTCTGTTGAACAATTAGTTTCATTATTTATTATCTGTCCTCTAATAATTATACTTATCATCTGGCTTTAAAGCTCTTTTTATTTGTCCCACCAACTGTCCAAAACTCAAATCAGTGAAATCAGAGAAAAAGCTTCATGGTGGAGAAAGTGAAAGCAGAGCGATTACTGAGCATTAAATGAGGAGATGAACGAGAGTTTCCACAGATCCAGAGAGCATCACTAGAACATTAACTGACTCACAGCAGTGTAGATAACTTCTAAAATATTGAAATATTCTGGACTCACTGAGACGTCCCTGCTGTGTCTCAGGTGTAATGGACCCCTTCATGGTCTTGCACCAGCTCAGGTGTAACGGAGTCCTGGAGGGGATCAGGATCTGCAGGAAGGGCTTCCCAAACCGGATCCTGTACGCTGAGTTCAAACAACGGTCAGTCCTGAACCACACACACACACACACACACACACACACTTCTGACTCTTTCTTGTGGACTTTTCTTCTCTCAGTTATCGGATCCTGAACCCAAGTGCCATCCCGGAGGACTCGTTTGTGGACAGCAGGAAGGCCGTGGAGAAGCTGCTGGGCTCTCTGGACATCGACCACACACAGTACAAGTTCGGACACACCAAGGTAACAATACTACAGCAGCTGCGAGTACTACTGCAGCAGGAGTACTGCAAATAATCCTGCTGAGGTTAGACGGAGACAATAAGGGAAGTCTTTTTCCTTTTTCCTCTCTCTTCTTTTAAAGGAAATCCAAAACAATGACTCAAATCACAACAAAAGTGTGACTCTAACTGGACTTGAGACAACTTGAACATTAGTGTTTATTGCATAGTTATATCCTGTCTGGGTCTGGTATGTGTTGTGTTGTGTGTGTGTTGTCTCCCCTATTTGTATCTTACCTATGTACTTGCTGTCTTTTATATTTGTATTTATTTTTATTTTTTTAGGGACTACGGATGCAAACTAGCAGCCTTGCTATAATCCGGCATATTTACAAAGATGTTTTTCGATGTTGATGAATGTGCACTGTTCCTATCCAAAAATAAAGTATTAAAGTAAAGTAATGCGAAGTTCAGACTGAACATTGTAAAGATGCAGCTGAGTGTTGAGCTCTGAGTGTTGAGCCGTTTGCTCGTGTCTTCAGGTCTTCTTCAAGGCGGGTCTGCTGGGTCTGCTGGAGGACATGAGGGACGCCCGTCTGTCCCAGCTGCTCACCATTGTCCAGGCCATGGCCCGGGGGAAGCTGATGAGGATGGAGAGACAGAAGATGATGCTGCAGAGGTCAGAGTGACACCAACACGTCAGTAAATGAAACAATCAGAATAAACAGAGAGATAAAGGTTGTTTTCCTCTCAGGGACGCCATCATGGTGATCCAGTTCAACCTGCAGGCCTTCTTCTCCGTGAGGACGTGGCCGTGGATGATGCTGTTCTATAAGCTCCGCCCCCTGCTCAGGAGCGCTCAGGTGGAGAAAGAACTGGCTGCTCTGAAGGAAGAGTTCAAGAAGCTCAAAGAGGCCTTCGACAGGTGAGACAGACATAAACAGGTTGTTCAGCGAGACATGATTCTGTTATTGTCTGTGCAGCAGCCAGTATCTTAACATGACTATTGTAGGAGCCTAAACGCAGTTTGTTTTTGTGAATAGAATAGTTGAAGTTCATAAGAATTAAGAATAAGAATATTTACAATATGTACATGTTTTGATATTTACAATATATTTGGACAGATGTATTTTTATTTAGTGAAGACTGCACCTTTAATGTGTCACTCTCACGATTCTTTGGTAATGGTTATTTGGTTGGTAATGTGAATTTGTGGTCAGTCAGGACAAGTGGGGAGTGGAGCCGTACAGTTTTTTGATCTCTCTCTCTCTCCCTGCATTTAATTTTCTTTTTTATTTATATATTTTTTTATATTTCTGTATTTTTCCTGCAATTTTTTGAGTAAACATTGCAAGTTTACTGGCTGGTCTGGATTATTTGGATGTGGGCACGGGGAAGAGTGGTACAAGCGTCACTGAGGCTTCACCTCAGCGATTATTAATTATACGTCCAAATAAATACATTTGTTGCTTTGAAAAGTTGCAGGGGCATGAATGTTGGGTGACATGATTATTAAAACCAGCTGCATGTTTCTCTGCTCTGTTTCTCTCTGCAGGGCGGAAGCAAAGCGTCGGGAGGCCGAGGAGCGGCAGGTGGTTCTGGTTCAGGAAAAGAACGACCTGGCTCTGCAGCTCCAGGCTGTGAGTCACTGAAACACATTCATTTATACTCGTTCTTAAACTGTTATGATACTATTATCCCTTTAACCCTTTCTACATTCACCGCTTGTCATAAAGGTAAAAAACGACCCACCTTCACTAAATCCCTAAAATAAAGCAGCTTGATTGACCAAAATCTATTTTGCATGAAGAAACAACCTGTCATTCATCACAAACTGTATGAATATCGGGGTTTTCCCTCTTACAGAGCAGATTTAATCAGTTTTTATCACTCGTTTTTATTACAACACACCTGTCAGACCTGGTTTACTGCTAAGTTTTATACTAAATTGTGGTCTATTTTCATGCATAGGTGTAAGCATCATTTTTTCGCATGAATGCATGTTTTTTTATGGTTTTTGTGGTATGAAAATTATTTTATAGCTGCCTAAGAAAATATCTGTAGCCTGTTCATGAACAATTTTTATAGAAATATGAACAAGACAATGTTTGACTTTTTCTCACGTTGGGGGATTTAGGAAAATTCTTCCTAGGAAAAGTCATCGAATTTCACATTGAAAATTGTTCATTAAGTTTCCTAGTGGTGGCTCATTTTTGATCCCTAAGATAACACAAGGGTTCAGTGTTTCTTTCTAGATTTGTCCTTTTTTTCTATTTTCTTGGGGAAAAAAATGTTATTTTTCTCAAAAAACAACCATTCCTCTTTTTGGAATTGTAAGATTAGACCCAACAAATCTATTGCCATCCATCTAGAACCTTTAGAACCTGTTTTTTATCTGTAATATCTGTGAAGTTTCTCCGCGTGCCCCGTGCAGGAGCAGGACAACCTGACGGATGCAGAGGAACGCTGCAACCAGCTGATCCAGTCTAAGATCTCTCTGGAGTCGAAGCTGAAGGAGCTGCAGGAGCGTCTGGAGGACGAGGAGGAGATGACCGCCACGCTGATGTCCAAGAAGCGCCAGCTGGAGGAGGAGACGGTGTCTCTGAAGAAGGACGTGGACGACCTGGAGATGACTCTGGCCAAAGTGGAGAAGGAGAGACACGGAGTGGAGAACAAGGTGACGTCCTCCTGCAGCTTCTCTCTTCATCTGAGAACTGATTATTAAATATCTGTGTTCTGCCGTCTGCAGGTGAAGAATCTGTCCCACGAGATCCGTGTCCTGGACGAGTCCATCGCGTCCCTGACCCGAGAGAAAGCCGCCCTGCAGGAAGCTCACCAGCAGGCTCTGAGCGACCTGCAGGCTCAGGAGGACAAGGTCAACATGCTGGCCAAGGCCAAGGCCCGGCTGGAGCAGCAGGTGGACAGCGTAAGGAGACACGTCTAGCACCTATATCACCGATATAACCTTACATGCACTGTAAACAATTGTTTTGTAAATTAACAGTAAAATACTGGCAGCAGGGTTGCCAGCATTCTACTGTTAATTCTACAGTTCCCCTACTGTAATTTACTTTACAGTATGTTATGTATATGATAAAACCACATACTGAATTACAGTACAATCCTGCATTTCACTGATTTTTACAGTAGACTAAAACACAGTATGGTGCTGAAGCTAGTTGCAATATTGTTGTAGTATACAATGCAGTCATTTTTGGTAAATAGAGCATATTGCTGTCTGAATCAATCACTATGAATTAAGCGCTGAGTTTACTGTAAACTCAGTAATTTAATATACCATATACTGAATGAGTTAGTTAAGTAAAATACAAAATACAGCCATTAAAAATGTGGACAAGAAGAGGCTTAGAAAATATCATATATATATATGATATGGCATATATTTTATGGGGAACGGCAAGCTACCTACAGATATTGCCCAGAATGCATTGTTTTCTACAGTATAATACCTTTTTAATGGAAAACAGTATGTTACTGTCACAATTTGGCTGTTTTCTTACAGCAATTTGTTACAGTGTGTGCTAATGGACCAGTTCTAGGTTCTGAAGGAGTGGGGAAACGACAAAAAACTAGACCAAACTTTAAATACAAAAGCCGGCACTTTACTGATAACAGACACAAAAACACAACAAAGGCAATACACACTAATAATAATTTTTCAATAACC
This sequence comes from Centropristis striata, assembly GCF_030273125.1. NCBI lineage: Eukaryota > Metazoa > Chordata > Actinopteri > Perciformes > Serranidae > Centropristis > Centropristis striata. The sequence goes on from NC_081521.1 coordinate 15,351,684, forward strand.
TGCAGGTAAAATAAAGACATAAAATAAAGGCAAGTTTACACTCTCTTTCCCTTGTTTAGGCAAGACTTTGTTTCAGAATACCACCTAATCAAGCAGTTTGATTGGTTAGATTGCCTATTTTAGACCGGTCTATGAGTAGTTATCTTTCTTAGGTTAAGTGTTTTACCTAGTTTGAATTCAGTTTTTCTTTGAGTTAACTCTTTTCCTTCCTTACACAGGTAAAGAAACACATTCATAAATCAAATGAAGTGAAATGTAACACAATTAAACCTCATTCATAACAGTGATAATTATGAACAGTATAAAAACATGTAATACCTCATATTCAAGTTCACTTTCCAGTAATGTTCTCAGTTCAGTTCAAAGAATGAAAAGGATCCAACACTCCTACCGCTCTGGCAGTTAATCTCTCTGCTTTTCTCAGTTTTTTTCATCGGCTCTCTGTTCCTTTTCCCCGCACTTCGCATTAAAGGCAAAGGGTACTGACTTTCAGTAAGTTAAATATACATATTTTAAGTAAATTAACTTATTTATTGATTTTAATTGTCAGATTGAGCTCTTAATTTACTTATTTTAACTGACTTTTAACTGAACATTTTTATACATTTTAATGGACTGTTTAAGCATTTGAATTACTCATTAATTGTAACACATTTAATTTCACTTTTTCAATCATATTCATGCAGTTTTTTTAATGTGGGTTACACACGGCTTTCTAATTACCTAATTAACTACTAATTAACACAAAAAAGACAGAAGAAGTGGTGTTTGGTACTCCACCAGTATTGCTTCTTCCTATCATGGTTCAAGGTGAACATAGAAAACAAGTATCCTCCTATAAATATCTTGGTGTAGCAGTCGGTCGACTGCTGCACCGAGACCTGCTGACATGGAAAGATCACATAGAGTTTGTGTGCAACAAAACAAAACAGAGAATTTATTTTCTCCGACGCCTTCGGTCCTTTGGAACAAGCAAACAGTCTGCTTTTATTCTTTACCTCTACCATCATGAGTGTCTTACAGTACTGCAGTACTGCCTGGTACGGATGTCTGTCCGCTGTGTCAAAATTAAAACTGTTTAAACAACTGAATATGTGTTCACAAATCGTTGGCCAGCCTCTTTTTCTTTTTTGTGAACTACTTTTTTATTGCTTTTAAAGACAGAACAAGTACAGCAGTCCGATAAAATTAAAAGGTACATTACAATCAAATTGAAAATAATAGTTATAATAATAATAATGAAATAAATGGGAAAAAAAAGAAAAATAGGGAAAATTAAAATTAAAAATAAAAAGGGACCAGGCGACGACCCCCCACCCCCCCAACTTGGATCTCTATAAAACTCTTACAGGACATGAGAGACCATGTTCAAGTAATGCAAATAAAAATATTGATTACAGCAATTTCTTGATCTTATCTGCCATTGTTTGCCATGCTAGAATAGTATCAGCTCCCGTTGGCCAGCCTCTTGTAAAAATGTATGACCTTGCCTATCAAACAGCCTGCTGAGACTGGGCAGGAACATTCATCCAACGCAGGCCACGTTCTGAGCGGGGAACATGTCCTGCTGCCGTTCCCTGCTTTAGGAAGATCAAACTCAGAGGATCCTTCCAAAAACTGATCTAAGGACTCGGAACAACAACGCCGACTACCTGATTCACTGATTCATTAATGGACCCTGATGTCAGGTGTAAATGTGCAATGTATTGTCTCTGTGTTTGTCTTTTCTGTCATGCAATCAGGTGTCTGTGCCGCACAATGAATTTTGGCGAAAGCTGACAATAAAGTATTATCTAATCTAATAATTTCTACTCTAAAGTTCTACCCTTGTGGATGATGATAAATAAAGAGCTTTATGAAGCTGTGAGCATCAGGAAGTGATGAGCAGTGTTTGGTGGATCTCCTCCCTGCAGGTGGAGGGCTCCTTGGAGCAGGAGAAGAAGGTTCGGCTGGAGCTTGAACGAGTTAAACGGAAGCTGGAGGGAGACCTGAAGCTGTCCCTGGACTCAGTGAGGGACCTGGAGAACCAGAAGGGAGACATGGAGGAGAGACTAAACAAGTAAAGGATCAAACTCTCAGACGTTAATCGCTAAAGTATTACTAGTATAATCCAACTCTCCTTCTCTGTCTCCACAGAAAAGACTTTGAGACAAGTCAGCTTCAGTCCAAGCTGGAGGACGAGCAGAGTCTGGTGACTCAGCTGCAGAAGAGGATCAAAGAGCTTCAGGTTGGTCTGACTGTCCGGAGTCAAACCGGTTCATCCTCCTGATCTCAATTCAATTCAATTCAATTCAATTGGCTTTATTGGCATGACGTAACAATGTATATATTGCCAAAGCAAGCATCAGAAAAAAAGATAACAAGATAAGGAAAGCAATATTTACAATAAATTATTATAATTCTATTATTCATTTTAAAAGAAAAGAAAAACTAATAACAATAAAAGAAAGCAATATTTACAATCCTTGAATTACAATCAATATATAATTTATACAATCTAACTGTCCCAGCAAAAAAAGAAGAAAAAATAAAATAAAACAAAACAACCAACAGCTGTGTGTCACTCGCTGTCCCTCAGTGTGTGACAGGCAGAAACATAGACTACTCTCTCAGTACGTTTACATGACACAAAACGAGTTATTGCCTTAATCCGAATATAACTGGATAACTGAAGTGCATGTAAACGTGTTAGTCCGACTGATGTCTGAGTTCTCCAACTTCGCTTAAGACACCCAGATCATGCGATCAGAAATCGATTTTCGTCGGCATGTATGACAAAACAACGCATGCTCTGCCCCCCGCCTGCGATGGCATATGATCCCAGAACATAAACATCCAAGAGAGCCGGTCACAGTACCCAGTCAGTAGTGACGGCACAAAGTGTCGAACCGAAGACAGGCTCTGTTGTAGCCCTCCAACAGGATCCGGCGTTCTTGTCTGCCCCTCAAAATCACCATCCATCTTGTTGTTGTTGTTGTTGGAAAATGCCGGTTTCCCTCCTTTCACTTTTTTTATGACATAATAGGTCAACAGAAACCTGCTGAAACAACGCATATCGCCACCCAGTGTTGAGGAGGAGGACACGTTCCCGTCAGTTATTCCATTTTCTCAGTTGATGTAAACTGGGACAAGGACAGAAGTCTGATCAGCACCAAAATCGAATTTCACCATAGCTCGATTAAACTGTGCATGTGGTCTCTCCCTTAGACTCGTATAGAGGAGCTGGAGGAGGCGCTGGAGGCAGAGCGGGCGTGGCGCTCCAAAGCCGAACGCCAGAGAAACGACATCAGCAGAGAGCTGGAGGAGCTGGGGGAGAAGCTGGAGGAGGCGGGAGGAGCCTCGGCCGCTCAGATCGCTCTCAACAGGTCTGACACTCAGAAATATACATTCATGTCCCCTCATGCTGCGCTCACAGTTACTGACAGAGTCCATGCAAAGACGTGATGAGACGAGAATCTGTCTTACAAATGAAGAGAATTACACAATGCAGATAAAGTTCCAACTCACACAGGCAGATTTCAGACACTTCAACATCATGTTGCAGTTATTTCAGCATCCTTTAGATCTATTTATTTAGATTACATCACAGATAAAGCTCTTGATTTAGCTTCAGACTGATTCAGTCATATTAACCCATGAAATTGACCAAATAACATAAAAGCATCCCTTAATTTCTATCTTGATCAAAATGTTTCAAGAAACTTTTTGTGTTATTTATTTTGTGTTTCAGTCTCTTAAAAACTCCTTAAACTGTTCAGCAATCCATTTAAAACGTCCTAATAAATTATATCCATTGATTTATTACTCTGCACTAGACTCCATTCTGAAAACCATCGTTTTTAACAGCAGTGTTCTTGTGTTCTTGCAGACAGACCTGACTAAGCACCAGTTCAGCATCATGTTGTAGTAATGTCAACACCTTTAGATTTGTTTATTCTCATTCAATCACAGATAAATCTCTTGATTCTGATGTGTTGGTGCTGCAGCTCCCGAAGATGTCGTGAACCCAGAAAATAAACATTTGTCTCTCTGACATATCCAGAACTTCCACAGCGGATAAAAGTAGAGATCTTTGTGTTGGAGCTGACAGCATCAGGATCAGTTGTAATAAATATTTTTACCAAACAGGAAGAGGGAGGCGGACTTCTTGAAGATGCGGCGGGAGCTGGAGGAGGCAGGGCTTCACCACGAGGCCACAGCTGCCACGCTCAGGAAGAAGCACTCGGACACAGTGGTGGAGCTGAGCGAGCAGATAGACGCGCTGCAGAGAGCCAAGCAGAAGCTGGAGAAGGAGAAGGCCGAGTTCAGGCTGGAGGCAGACGACCTGGCCGCCAACGTGGAGCAGCTGAGCAGGAACAAGGTCAGGACCAGAACACCGAGACCTGCTCAGACTGATGAGGAATATTAGACAGAAAGAAAAGACATGCAGGGTCTAATGAGAGACACTGATCTGCATTATGTTATCAGCAATTAACCCCTTTTAGTTATAAAGAGAGTTAGAGTTTTAATCTGTCTGGAGATTGTTGAGTCTATTTCTACAGGACAGTTTTAAAAAAAAGTGATAAAATCATCACAGACCCACAAATACTCAAAATACTCCGAGCACCTTAATCTTTTAACTGCCGTTCCTCCAGTTTGTAGCGTCTGCAGAGTCACAGAAGAATCAGCATCACTGCTCTTTAAACATACAGTCATGGAAAAAATGATTTGACCACCCCTTTTCTTCAATGTCTTGTTCCTTTTAATGCCTGGTACAACTAAAGGTACATTTGTTTGGACAAATATAATGATAACAATAAAAATAGCTGATAAAAGTTTAATTTAAGAGCTGATATCTAGACATTTTCCATGGTTTTATTGATGATGATTTTGGTTATTATCAAGAAAACCAAACAAATTTACCTTTATTAGGCATTAAAATGAACAAGAAAATGAAAAACAAAACAAGTTGGTCTAATAATTTTTTCTATGACTGTATTTATGGTCAATTTGTGGCTTTTTCGATAATTTTGTGTGCTTTCTTGGTCATTTTTACATTTACAGTCATGGAAACATTCTTGATAATAACCAAAATTATTATCAATAAAACCATGGAAAATGTCTAGATATCAGCTCTTAAATTAAAGTCTTATCAGCTATTTTTGTTGTTATCATTATATTTGTCCAAACAAATGTACCTTTAGTTGTACCAGCCATTAACCCATTGAGACCTAAAGCGCCTGGAAAAAAATGCCTGGAAAACCTATGGGCGATTTTCAGATGACCCCCTAAAACCCCTAAAAAAAGTTTTTCTGGAAATTCAACACCTACTAAATAATAGATTTTTCAGCCTCTGTAGCAGAAAATGAAAATGAAAATCCAAAATGAAATTCAAAAAGTATTTGAGAGCTTATACCCGTGGCTTTCATACGAAGTTGAGTTTATTTGTCCAAACCTTCAATAAAGTTTTTTAAAAAATCAACAAACTCAGCAAATGTTACATTTGACTGAATAAAAATCCTATGCATAATACTAATACATGCCCATTAGCAAGATGCAAACATGATATGACCACTGGAAGAACAAGACAGTTCTCATTACCCTACTGTAATATTAATAAATAATAATAATACATTTTATATATTGCACTTTTCAGGGTACTCAACGACGCATAAAGTAATATAAGACATAAACAGTCATGATTTCTTATATCATCATCACAATCAATTATTATTATTATTATTATTATTATTAATAATAATATATTATTAATAATATTATTATTATCTCCAGATGGCCACAAATCTATCTGTACTTCGGTGAAAATATGTCGTCTAAAAACATATTCCTCATCCATAAATGCCGGTCGATTGGTTCCGAGGGTTCAAAGTCCGGATCAGCAATTAAATCATCGGCGCTGTTTTCATCAAGATCGCTTCCGTCACTTACTTCTGAGCTCCTCCGCTACAGTCGTCTTCCGCCATGATTTCAAAGTTCTGGAAAAGTCCGATGTTGCATTGCGACACTCCCACATGTATTCTGATCATGATTCTGATGCATTTCATTGGCCAAGAGACCGAAAATAGGTGGAAAAATATACAAATACTACAAAATGACATATCCGCTGTCCCGGCCTTAATGGTAGAGTAGAGCTTTCCTGTCTTCAATGGGTTAAAATGGGTGGTCTAATCATTTTTTCCATGACTGTAGATTGAGCTTCGTCAGATCAACTCTCTCCTCTCTGTGTGTCTGCAGGGAGCAGTGGAGAAGATGTGCCGGGCCTTCGAGGACCAGCTGAGTGAGACCAGGAGCCGAGCCGAGGACTTGCAGAGACAGCTCACCCAGGTCTCTGCTCAGAAAACTCGAGCCGTCACAGAGACCGGTACGACACATTCATACATACAATATGATTAAATAAGAGCATGAATACTCAAATCTTAACGTCTTCTTTCTGTTTCCTTGCAGCCGAGTTCAGCCGGCGCCTGGAGGAACGGGATGCTCTGATTGGCCAGCTGCAGCGCTCCAAGGCTGGCGTCTGCCAGAGTGCCGAGGACCTGAAGAGGCAGCTGGAGGAGGAGAGCAAGGTAACACTGAACCACAGAGCTCTCTCTCTTCATGTCAGCATGAAGCAGACAGGTGACTGACTCAGGCAAGGTTATAATAGTTTTGGATTTTTCATTAGTCTTAGCTTTAATTTTGTTGTGAATTTTTGTTTTCAAATTCAGTTAGTTTTAATTCGTTTTTAGACAGAGTTTGCTAGTTTTAGTTTAGTTTTTAATTTGTTGAAAATGCTTCATATTAGTTTCGTTTTTATTAGTTTTAGTGAGTTTTAGTTTTAAGCACCAATGCAAAAAAAATGTAATTTGTAATATCATGGACAAATTGAAGACATGTGCACTTCGGATTACCATAATAACTGAACGGTTTATGTATTGAATTTTCATATTTCATATGGTGTCATTGCAGTAATTATACTCGTGCATCTCCCGGAAGTCCACAAAGCAGGAACACACACACTCAGCGGCGGAGAAATAGAAAAACTAGATCATCTATGAGAAAAGTTGACAAAGACGAAAACAAAGAACATTTTCACTACAATTTTAGTTAGTTCTGTAACAACACAATACAGTTTCAGTTATCGTTTTTTTAAAAACTCCATTTTGTATTTTTACTTCAGTTAACGAAAATGTTTTTTCAATTCTAGTTTTCATTATTTCGTTAGTTTTCGTTAACTATAATAACCTTGGTCTCAGGCCCGCGTGGCACTCGCCCACGCCGTGCAGTCGTCCCGCCATGACAGCAGCCTGCTGAGGGAGCAGCTGGAGGAGGAGCAGGAGGCCAAGGCCGAGCTGCAGAGGGAGCTGTCCAAAGCCAACGGACAGGTGGTGCAGTGGAGAGCAAAGTACGAGACGGACGCCGTGCTGAGGATAGAGGAGCTGGAGGACGCAAAGTAAGATATTGTGACTGCTGCTGCTGGGAGGACTGGGTTCTCTGGTTGTAGTGAAGACACTGGGACTAGGCTGTATCTGGCGTTAGTTCATGTTCTATCACATAGTTCACACCAGGGTGCTGGCCAGAACACCAACTTAGGGCCAATTAACTTTCAGAGGGTCCAATTGAAGAGGCAGGTGATGACTAGTGCAGGTGGTTTATTTCTCTTGTTGCAGACAATGAGGTCATGTGGTTTTTCTATGTCAAAGCAATAAAAAGAAATACACATATGAATAAAGCTCTCAATCTCTAATAAACATAATAAAGGAGTACTGAAATTACTAAATATCCAGTTGCCTTCAATTACCACTATCACAGCCCTGAGGCACACTTACTAACACATTAACACACATATAAACAACATCACATGGCAACATTTACATAATACTCACTGTAAACATCACACTAATGAGTGGAGCGACAATAACATAACACGTGACGTGACGTACACTCAATCAAAGGCAGGTGAGCTAAATGCTACAACTACACATGGCACGTGCAAGTTCTAATCGTCAGTTATGCTACAGAACCAGCAGGGGGGGTCGCTCCTATATGAGCTGACCAACACTCCATCTGTACATCACACAACAAACATAATATGTCCCAACTTTGGGGCCTTTTCTACACTAGTTCTGCAGCTCAGGATGTGAGTTTTGTTCTGATGTTTGCAGGAAGAAGTTGGTGGTCAGACTGCAGAAGACGGAGGAGGCCGTGGAGACATCTCAGGCCAAATGTTCCTCTCTGGAGAAATCCAAACACAGTCTGCAGACGGAGATCGAGGAGCTGCTGGTGGAGCTGGAGCGCACCAACGCTGCGGCGCTGGCTCTGGACAAGAAGCAGCGCAACTTCGACAAGGTGAGCAGCAGCAGATTAACCTTCAGTGTACCACAGGACATGTGGGGATATCAGTCAGACAGAGCTGAGCCTCTCTCTGTGTTCGATGCAGCTGCTGAGTGACTGGAAGCTAAAGTTTGAGGAGAGTCAGACAGACCTGGAGGCGTCGCAGAGAGAGTCCCGCAGTCTGAGCACCGAGCTCTTCAAACTCAAGAACTGCTACGAAGAAGCTCTGGACCATCTGGAGACAGTGAGACGGGAGAACAAGAACCTACAAGGTACGTTCTCAGGTCATCTGCAGCAGGGAGATGGAGTTCTTTATGGACTTAAAGAGAAGATCTTTGAGTTGAGCTTTAAGTCTCAGAATCTGGAGGGAACCCTGAGATGAACAGAGGCAGACTTCTATCATTACTATTGACATTCATCTCTCAGGAAACAAACGTTACACATCTCATAGCTTGAAAAAGAAAAAGTGTTGTGGGAAGTAATTTCAGACTCTTTCATAACTGACATCAGACTAAACAATCTGTGATTTGTCTTTGTGATGATATGGGGATCTCTAAAACACTCTGACTGACTTCGTCTGTCAGGCTTGAAACCATTTGTCCAAAGTCTGCCGATGGATCCAGATAAACTGAATAACTTTGTGTGTTTGACTGCAGAGGAAATTCTGGATCTGACAGATCAGATCAGTCAGGGAGGGAAGACCATCTACGAGCTGGAGCGAGTGAAGAAGATCCTGGATGTGGAGAAGAGCGACATCAGAGCAGCTCTGGAGGACGCAGAGGTACTGGACACACCTGTCAGCTCTGTTACTGAACCACTGACACACCTGTCAGCTCTGTTACTGAACCACTGACTCACCTGTCAGCTCTGTTAGTGAACCAGTCTCTGTCCCCACCAGGGCACTCTGGAGCACGAGGAGAGCAAGACTCTGAGGTTCCAGATGGAGCTGCATCAGATCCGGACCGAGATCGAGCGTAAGATCAGAGAGAAAGACGAAGAGATTGACAACCTCAGGTACCAGAAGCTTCAAACCCTCCAACTGAAAACAGGTGAAAGCATCATGTTTCTGTAGTAATAACGATGCTGTCCACCAGGCGGGGCCACCAGCGCTCCCTGGAGACCATGCAGGCCAGTCTGGAGGCTGAGGTCCGCAGCCGCAGTGAGGCGGTCCGTCTGAGGAAGAAGATGGAGTCGGACCTGAACGAGATGGAGATCCAGCTGGGATACGCCAACAGACAGGCGGCCGAGAGCCAGAGACTCATCAGACACCTGCAGACTGAGGTAGGTTCATCAGACACCTGGAGACCAAGGTAGACTCTCTTGGGTCTACCTGGAGACCAAGGTAGACTCATCAGACACCTGGAGACTGAGGTAGAGCTGTCATCCAGACATTAAATAACAAATATATAGAACAAGAAAAGACTCAGTACTGAAGTTTCCTGATGCTTTCAGGCTGCCATGTTTGGATTATTGAACTTGTGTTTTCAGTTGGGGGCAGTTGGAGGTAAAACAAAGTCTGCCGCTGATTATCAACCTTAAATTAAAATAATAATGTAGATTTCATCCTGAGGCCAGAACATTAGTCAACTTCTTACATTTCAAGAAATGGTCCATGAAATGTTCATTTTTGTTCTCTCAATGCAGGAAAAATTAGAGACCTCCTCTGCTTCTTTGGGAGCATCCAATATAAACAATATTTACTGTTAGCAGCCATGTCACTGAAAGCTCAGATTCTTTAGTTTGTGTTATTTTTGAGGAAAATATAAAAAAAACAGCGAGTGTGGAGAGTGTCCATGAGTGGAATCTGCTGTTTGCAGATGATGCATGACTCTTCATCACATGACAAAGATGCTGAAAAGCATGTGCAAGTGTTGTAGTACTCAAGATCGGCCTTGGTCTCCAGACTGGTCTCAAGACTGAAGGTCTCAGTCTCTTCTCGGAATCGACTGCATTTTTACTGGGTCTTGTCTCAGTCTCGGACAAATCGGACTCGGGATTTTATTTCAAGACTGGTCAAGACCACAACTGTGCATTTTTCGATTTACTTGTTAATATCGTTACTGTGGTTTTTGTTGTCACCGTTAATGGCTGTCACCCCTCCCGCCTCCTTTCACACGCCCCCCTCAAAAGGTCATGTGAGTGGAGGCCGTGAGAAGATGTCGACAACTCGTCTGTAATGTTACCTGAACCACAAAGATTTTTTGTTCACAACTAAAAAAAAAAGAAAACACAGTGCTAATGGAGATGGCTGGAACTAGTCTTGGTCTTGACTCGGTCTCGATAAACCGTAGTCTTGGTCTTGACTCAGTCTCGATAAACCGTAGTCTTGGTCTTGTCTCGGTCTCAATACACCATACTCTTGGTCTCGGTCTCGGTCTCGATACACCGTAGTCTTGGTCTTGACTCGGTCTCAAAACACCGTAGTCTTGCACAACTACAAAAAAAGGAAAACACAGCAACCTGCAAATTCTGCAAAGCAACTCCAAAGGAGACGGCTGGGAATGGTCTTAGTCTTGACTCGGTCTCTGGATACTTCATAGTCTTGGTATTGACTTGGTCTCGGTTTAGGTGGTCTTGACTACAACACTGCTGAAAAGTTAAAGTAAGACCCAAGACGTTTAAACTCTGTTGTTGCATCGAGGAGTTTAATGTGAAAGTGATAAATAAACCTGATGAGCTGTACAGTCTGCTGCCCTGGTTGGCTGGGCTGCAGCAGGAGCAGAGAAGTTGTCCAGATGTCTCCAGATGTGTCTCTCCTCTCGTCCTCTCACAGGTGAAGGAGCAGCAGGTGGAGCTGGAGGACAAAGTCCACCTGTCCAACCAGCTGAGGGAGCAGATCGTGCTGCTGGAGCGCCGATGTGCCCTGATGGCGGCGGAGGAAGAGGAGCTGCGCGGCGTCCTGGAGCAGACGGACCGCGGCCGCAAGCTAGCGGAGCACGAGCTGGTGGAGGTGACAGAGCGGCTGCAGCTGGTCTCAGCTCAGGTAACCACGGAGATGCCGACCGCTGATTCACTGACTGTTACTATGATGACCGATCAGCTGACCGCTGCTTCCTGTGCAGAACTCTGGTCTGATGAGCCAGAAGAAGAAGCTGGAGGCCGACCTGTCACTGCTGAGCGGGGAGGTGGACGAGGCTCTGCAGGAGAGCCGCAGCGCCGAGGACAAGGCCAAGAAGGCCCTCACTGACGTCAGTCTGTCCCCTGTCCTCTGACCATAATTAACCCTCAGTTGTCTGACCGTTTCTGTGTTCTTGTGTTTCAGGGAATATACAGTCAGGGTTTTATTCTTGATAATGACCAAAATCATGATCAAGAAAACCATGGAACATGTCTTTCAGCTCTTAAATTAAACTCTTATCAGCTATTTGTTTTTTGGGTTTGTGTTCCTCCAGGCGGCTCTGATGGCCGAGGAGCTGAAGAAGGAGCAGGACAACAGCAGCTCCATGGAGAGGATGAAGAAGAACATGGTGTCCACGGTGAAAGGTCTGACACACACACACACACACACACACACTCAACTCAACTCAACTCAACTTTATTTGTAGAGCACTTTAAAACGACCACACCAGCAACAAAGTGCTGTACATAAACAAACAGAACAAGGGACAATAAAATAAATTAAACAGGAATAAACACTAAAATAAATAGTTTCATTGCTTTAAAAAAACAATTTAAAAAACAATAAATAAAAGCAAACCATAAAACACTAAAAACAAGAGCAGTCTCATGTGTGGTTAAAAGCCAAGGAATAAAAATAGGTTTTAAGATGAGTTTTACACACACACACACACACACACACACACACACACTGCGGGTTTGAAAATAGCGAAATAGATGATGACAAGGGAGGCCGTAGCGAGACGACAAATTGGCAAAGCTATCCAATACACCACCTACATACAAATGTTTGAATTGTGTAATACCCTTGTCAGAAAATTTAGTTTTTTATTGTCTTTATAAATGCTGCCATATGAAATGTGCTGTTTAGTAGTTCAGTAGTGTGCAGACAGACCTCTCTTGGCTGGATGATGTGAAATCATTGATTTTATGAAACTGTATTTCTTTGTATTTTCTTGGTTCAGTGCACGACACCGAGCTCATTGAGTGTTGTGCAGCTGCAGGTGTTGTTAACAGTGTTAGTGTGTCTCTCAGAACTGCAGGTGAAACTGGATGAGACGGAGCAGATGGCTCTGAAGGGAGGAAAGAAACAGCTTCACAAGCTGGAGACCAGAGTGAGTCAGGAAGCTTCTGTTGTCTCTGCAGCCGATTAATGTTAGAAGGTATAAAGCTGACCTGATGAGATGATAAGCAGGTAAAGCTGATCTCTGTGTGCAGGTGAGGGAGCTGCAGACGGAGCTGCTGCTGGAGCAGAAGAAGAGCGAGGAGTACCAGAAAGGAGTCCGTCGCTACGAGAAGAGACTCAAAGAGCTCACCTATCAGGTCTGATCTCTGATCTCTGCTGGTTCTGATTTTGTGTCCTGCTGCTGCTGCTGCTTTCAATACTCGTCTCTGTGTCCCTGCAGACGGAGGAGGACAGGAAGACTCTGCTGAGGATGCAGGAGCTCGTTGACAAGCTGCAGTCCAAAGTCAAGAGCTACAAGAGACAAGCAGAGAGCGCTGTGAGTCTCAGATTACAGGGAACTGGTTAACGTCTGGACAGATTGATCCCACAAGACTCCACCAGATCCATGTCCTGCTGCTGTTGTGTTCTTAACCCTCTGGAGTCACAGATCACACTGGCGTCATTGAATTACATGACATTTTCATGAAGTCACAATATTTAAAAAAAAATGAAGTCCTGCCATCAACTTCCTGTTAAAGTACTGGCTTGAAACTCCATGCCAGTTTTTGTTTGATGATGATAGGTAAAACCAGAGATGAAGTCAAATATATTTAGCATAAAAATATAGAACGAGATGTTATCCTCATGTTATGTCTTATGTTATATTTATCACCTTTGTTCACATTTGCAACATTTAAAATTCTCCATTGAGCATGGTTGTGCTTTGAAAAGAAAACCCCCCATCATTTCCAAAATCAGATATTTTTTTTTAGCTGTGTCTTATGAGGTTCAAAATATTAATCCGGTACGTCGCGAAAAATTTGTATTCTGTAGAGAAAAGTAATAGCACACCGATCCCGATCAAACCGCACGTTTTAATATAGTCCTGCAACTCTTCAAGTTGTAGGACTAGTAGCGGGACGAAATTGCGCCCAGAAGAAGAAGAAGAAAAAATCCACAGTATAACAGTAGTGCTCGGGGCTATTGCCATATGGGACCAGTGCTCGGTGCGATTGCCCCGAGGCAAAGTGAAAAATGACAAATATGGCTGAAATTGTCCCGAGTGGTCCCAGAGGGCTAAGACCCTGTGGATTCCCTGTGTTATTGTCTCTCTGCTCTGCTGCCCCCATGTGGCCAAGACAAACTCTGCAGGTTCAGAGTTGAGTGACAGCTGCTGTTGTTGTGTGTGTGTGTTTGTCAACAGGAGGAGCAGGTGAACTGCAGCACGGTGCGCTTCAGGAAGGTCCAACACGAGCTGGACGATGCCGAGGAGAGAGCGGACATCGCAGAGACCACCGTCAACAAGCTGCGGATCCGAACCCGCGAACAGTCCAGCAAGGTGGCCATGGTGAGTCCCTCACTGGAACGTATCTCTCTGATCAGAAACAGATTCTGACGAGTTCTGACGTTTGTCTTCTTGCAGATCGTCGAGTGAAGCTCCGCCTCCTCTCAGACGATCGGTGTGACGTTTGCTTGCTGTGTGTCTGAAGTGTTTGTGTAGTCCAGGATCACGGGGGACGCATCGATCTGCATCTGCTGGAAACACGACAATATGTTTCTATTTATCCACTGAAACACAGAGACAAGACGTCTGACAGCTGGAGGACAGCAGAGCACTTTACTACTGAACAATACACATTTATCAAGCGGTGAAAAGTAACTAAATACATTTACTCAAGTACTGTAGTCTACTTAAGTACAATTTTGAGGTACTACTCCTCTACATTTAGCTGACAGCTTTAGTTACTTTTCAGGTTAAGATTTAACATGAAAAACATGATGCATTTAAAGTATTTGTTGAGTTTATTAAGTAATTAAACACAAAACACAAAAAATACTTACACAAATGCATCAATACAAATAATCTAATAATATATTTAGAACATATAAACAAATCTGAGTGGGTCCATTCTGCATAACGAGGACTTTCACTTTTGATACTTTAAGTACATTTTGATGCTGATACTTTTGTACTTTTACTTCAGTAAGTTTTGAATGCAGGACTTTTACTGTAGTGGAGTCATTTCACTGTTTGGTATTAGTACTTATACTGAAGTAAAGGATCTGAATACCTCTTCCCCCACTGCATTTATACAACTGAAGCATATAAAATGTATACTGCTGAAACAGACAGGTTTATAGTACTGAAGGATGTGAACAGGTCTGCAGCGTGTTGGTTTGTTGGTTCGTTGGTTGAGTTGCAGTCAGACTGAAGCCTCTGAGCCTCTGATTGCACTGCATAAAAGGTGTGTCTAAAAACAAGATAAAAACACTAAATCTGAGGTAAATTATCTTGCTGCACGGATAGATAATTTCACTTGACAAGATTTATTGAATTAATAATAATCTAGAAATGAGCATGTTGAACACTTAACCCTCTGGGACCACTATGGACATTTTCGTTTTTCTTTTGGCAATAATTTTGGCTGTGATACTGCAAATGGCATGGTTTTTGGAAGAATGTTTTTTTTTCTTTATATATTTTGCAATTAAAATGTCAAAATTTCTAACGGGTCTATAATACCCTGTGTACAAATTTACTACCCTTTCAGGCCCTTAAGGCTGAAAATGTCCACCTCCAAAAAATGCTATAAAAACTTTACAGATTAATGTTTTTTTCTACTTTTTCCCACATAATCCTCTTAAAAAACTCCCGCCCTGCTCAAAATGACCAAACATTCAATCGTTTGAGGATTTTGACCCTTTAAATGACAGTTTGATAACCTGATGTGACATGAAATGGGTTTTTACATTTACATCTGACACTACACAAAAACTAAAAATGCATCAAAATCAATTTTGTTTTTAATCTTTGACATAGCCATGACTGTGATTAAAACCAATGCCCCAGCCAAAAATGATTTATTATATGGAAAATAACAATTTTTTTGTTTATTTTTTCCATGAAAAACATCATTGACATCATGCAATCAAACTGGCATTTAAAGGGTTAAAATGCAGAAGTAAAAAAAATATGAATCTGTAAAGTTTTTATTGCATTATTTTGGAAGTGGACATTTTCAGCCTAAATGGTCTGAAAGGGGAGGAAATTATAGTGGGGCCAGAAAGTTAAAATAGGAAATTAACTCTTAAAAGAAGATAAAATATCTAACACTTCTAAATCAATGTTTTTTTTAATCTTGGTAAGACACAAATAATTTGCAGTGTGGTCGCTGCGGTGCAGACCTGTTGAATACCTTCAAACATTAAAGTGTGATGAGGTCTCGGCCCTGATTCCTGCTTTTATTCTTCATTTTGAGTGAAAGCTTCCTGAATATTGGTGAAAAAGTGAAAAGTGTTGCATGTTTTTGTAGCTTAGAGAGTTAAAGATGGAACAGAGTGAGACAGTGAGTGATTTCATTTATATATATTACATACAGTATATTATATAGGCTATTCAACAAGCTTTCAGTGAAGTTTTTGATCTTATCATTAAATCTGATGACTGTGATTTTGCTGAACACTGAGAACTTTATTAGCACCTTCAGTGTGTCTTCATAAATAAATCTTAGTCAGCTGTTTCTAACAACTTCAACATGTTCAGTGAGAAGAACGAGTCTCTGAGTCTGCAGGATGAGAAATTACAAACATGTTTATCAGCTGCAGACTGACAGAATAAACAGCTGTTTGATTATTAATATGTGAGTTTTACTGCACTCAGTGTTTATGTTTCTCACTGAAGTCTGAAAATAAAATAAATACCTGCTGCTGTTTGATGAAAAGTTTGACTTCTTTCACTTCTTCTTCTGTCCAACTACACACACACACACACACACACTCAGCAGTAAATGTGAACAGTGAAGCTGGATCCGGTTACCAAAGTATAAAATACAAAAAAATGGAAACAGTGCGCCCCCCCCCCCCCCCCCCCCCTTTTTTGTTGTCACATTGTGCATTCACACATTCAGCTAAAATATTAATAATGTATCACGTTCTCCCAAACAACCAGCTGTTATAGTTTCACTTGAGTAAAATAAATGTGAACCATACATGTGTAACAGTAGCCTATAATAGTGTATGATAATACGTTGTCATTTAAAAAAAACTTTATTATGCTTGATAATAAGTTAGCACGCTACTTTCATTTTCCCGCTTCCGGTCTGTCCGCCGTCATATTAATAAATGAGAAACAAAAAATGAGAAAAGGAATTTGCAAAAAACAAATTTGTTGTTTGTTGTTTGACACAAAAAAAACACATTTTCGGCGCGACGCCATTTAATTATTTCACGTGGTGTGTTCATGTACAGTTAATACTTCATCTCCTCTCTGCAGGTAAGCGCTTTATACTGAAAAAAAGTGAGAAAGAATGACAGTAAAGTGTTTATTCTTCATGTCGCACTACGGAGAAGTGAATGACGGCTCACTGTACTCAGAGGGTCAAGGGCATCCTCAGAGACAGCACAAACCCTGGACACTGCCTCTTCACCCTCCTGCCCTCAGGAAGACAATACAGGACACTGCCTGCCCGCACTACAAGACTGCAAAACAGTTTCTACCATAGAGCTGTGACATTATTAAACTCCACTCCCAATCTACTGCCACACTGATACTCCCCATTTCATCTCATACACACACGATTGCACTATTTCACTTAAGGACTTGGACTTTTTATAACATTGCTACTTAGATATATATTTTATTTATACATATATTGCTGACAGCGTTGATAATGTTGTGTTTTGTTTTAAGTATTTTTCTATATTGATATAAATATCAATATTTCGAACTGTGCAACTGGAGGAGGACTGCTCCAAACAAAATTTCGTTGTCTTGTACAATGACAATAAAGTTCTATTCTACTTGGCCGCAGTCAAACTTCCAGGTCACGTAAACCCGACCAATTAAAAATTAAAATCAAATTCAGTCCTGGTTCCGGTGCCCATTTATGGCCCATGGTGGCGGTGGGGTTATGGTATGATCAGGCGTATGTCATGGACAACAAACACAGATGCATTTTATTGCTGGCATTATGAATGCACAGAGATACCTTGATGAGATCCTGAGGCCTGTTGTTATGCTGTTCATCCACCACCATCACCTCATGTTGCAGCAGGATGATGCACGGCCCCATGCTGAAGGATGTGGACACAATTCCTAGAAGCTGAAAACATCCCAGTTCTTGCATGGCCAGCATACTGACTGGACATGTCCCCCATGGAGCATGTTTGGGATGCTCTGGATCGGCGTATAGGACAGCGTGTTCCAGTTCAGCCAATATCCAGCGACTTGGCTCAGCCATTGAAGTTGAGTGGCCACAGTAACCAACCTGATCAACTCTATGTGAAGGAGATGTGTTGCACTGCCTGAGGCCAATGATGTTCACACCAGATACCGACTGGTTTTCTGACCCCCCCAGACTCCCCAGTATATAGAAAAAGTTTTAGATCTTTGAATTCAACAAACAAATGTTGTGTTTATAATTTTGTTCAGTGTATAATGATGTGTGCAGTATGCAAACAATTGAGACAGCTTCACCCTAACACTGTGACCCTTTGTCTCGTTTGCTGTGCAGAGGATGAGGGTCAGAACATCATGCCGGCTGTAGAATGTGAGGCAAGCAGCAGAACATTTAGCATTTCATAAACGATGTGCTGGGACATACGGATGATACTGACGCACAGGTCGTTACAGTGACATCACTGTGTCAATCTGTGGTCTTTATGATAATAAACTCAATATACAGGTGCATCTCAATAAATTACAATATGATAGAAAAGCGTATTTATGTCAGTAATTCAATTCAAAAAGTGGAAATAACACATTATATAGATCCATTACACACAGAATGAAACATTTTATGTCTTCATTTATTTAATTTCTCCTAATTATAATGATTATGGCTTTCTTTTAATGAAGACCTGAAATTCAGTGTCTCAAAAAATGTTAATATTACAAAAGACCAATTTTAAAAGTATGTTTAATATGGAAATGTTGGCCTCTGAAAAGTATGTCCATCTATATGACTCAATACTTGGTTGGGGCTGTTTGACTTGAACTGCTGGAAATGGACTTTTACATCATATTGTAATTTATTGAGATGATCCTGAATTAAACATTTAAAGATCAAACGATTAAGGTAAACACACTTGAGGGCAGAAAAAGGTACATTTTGGCATTGGACACTTTATTCACAAACTAAACCAATCACTGTTTCTGTACAGGTGTTAGATCAGCATCACACAGGTCCACAACCTCCATCAAAGTGCTCAGCAGTCCTTCAGTGTGTGAGTGTGTGTGTGTGTGTGTGTGTGTGTGTGAGCTCCCATTCTAGTGTGCGTCTTTAGAAAACACACCTAAACATTTACAAATACATTCAAACACAACCAGGAGGTTTTTCCTAGATAGTTGTTAGACAGCAAATAGCACCGCAGAGCAAAATACATGAAGGGTTAAAAAACTCTATAAACAGCAGACGGCTGGCTGAACTCACACAGGAAAGAGAGAAAAAACCTCCCGAAACACTTTCACACCACGAGAGGGAAACTACTGAGAGAGAGAGTGTGTTCATCAGGTCAGGAATATGATCTGAAACATAAAAAACTACATATTTTTACGTCACAGAGTCAGTTCTTTTTTCTTTTGCAGTTGAAACAGAGTCAAACAACAATAATCAGACCAACAGCACAACAAGGCTTTCACACACTGGCTCTGTATCTTCCAGAATGTATAAACAGTAGCAGTAAATATCTTGAGTTTAAAAGGTCCAGCACATTTCATGAAGGAATGATCGTCTAATCCTTCGAAGAATGCTCCTTTAAACCCTAAATTTGTGCTCTTAAAGTCCTAAAACACAACATTAAACCTGCTGAATCCTCTCTGACATCAAACACTGATGCATGAACTCGCTCCCTCAGATCTCACACATTAAAACCACATTTCACTGGTTCAAGGGCGTAACTTTGAGTTGTACATTAGGGGGGTTGAGATTTCCGCCTATATATATATTTATATGGTCTGAGGTGGGCAAAACCAAATCTCAGAGTGGGAGGAGGCGCACACAAACGTCACTATCTGCTAAATTGAGAAAATCTACCACATTGTTGGGTTTATAAAACTTTCATTCATTATCAATAATTGATGGTATGATGGTATCATGGGTGGGTTGTGGTGGCTCGATTGGATTATTGAGTGGGTTGCAACCCACCCATCCCCTCATAAATTACACCTATGCACTGGTTATTAATTCACCTGAGAGACGACTCTAATCAGAGACTGTCCTTCCCAACAATCAACCAACAGCTTCTCTGTGCAGTTTGTTGTGTGGCGCCCTCTAGTGGCTGCCAGTGTTGTAGTCAAGACTACGGTGTATCGAGACCACGTCGAGACCAAGACCAGTCCCAGCCATCTCCGTTACCGTTGCTTTGCAGAATTTACAAGTTGCGTTGTGTTTTCTTTTTTTTGTAGCTGTGCACAAAAAATCTTTGTGGTTCAGGTAACCAAATTTTATTACAGGCGAGTTGGCTGACATTTTCTCCTGTCACTCACATGCACTTTTGAGGGGGGCATGTGAAAGGAGGCGGGAGGGGTGACAACAATTTCAAATTATATATATGAGTGATGTTATTGGCTGTACTCAAAGCAATACGATTTACGCAAAACCACAGTAACAATATTAACAAGTAAATCCCAAAATGCACAGTTGTGGTCTTGACCGGTCTTGAAATAAAATCCAGAGTCCGCTTTGTCCCAGACCGAGACAGGACTGAGTAAAAATGCAGACGATTCCGAGAAGAGACCTTTAAAAAGTGGTCTTGAGACTGGTCTCGACACCAAGACCGATCACCATACTACAAAACTGGTGGCTGCAGTGATTCTGACAGGAGGTGATGTGGTAAGAGCGATAAAGTCCACGCAGAGAGGTTGTAGAGGACTGTGTGGTTCTGTACAGGTTGGTTTTGTGTCTTTATTAAACAGTCAAACAGAAAATGTTTGAGAATAAACTTTCCACGCTGCGATCAAAAAATGTTTTACTGCAAGTAAAATAAAATTTGCGATGAAAGAAAACAAAATTAAAAGCAAACAAAAACTTTTGTTTGCTAAATTTTTGTTTGTAGAATCAACTGAACAGTAAGTAGAAAAAGTTTTCAGTTTGCAAACAAAACTTTTGGATTTGTAAACAACCTTTTTTGATCTGAAATCAAACGTCTTTTTGGTTGCAGTGTGCAAAGTTATTTAAGTTTAATTCATTATTTTTTTCTCTCTCAATCTGTTTGAATGCAGCTTTTGTTTCTAGATTTTCTCTGTTGTTGTGTGTGCTGCCTAGGAAGCAATTGTAACAATAACTTCCTAGGCCGTGAACACGTGCATAAAATGAAGCTAATCTTTTTTCTAACTTGTTTTTGGTGCAGATAAAAAAACAAAAAAATGAATAATAGAAACCTACAAGGCTGTTCAGCTGGTAGCATCTGTTAGCAGTTTGCAGCTGTAAGCAGCTGTTATCTACCTGCAAACTGTCAGTTCTTCTGTCACTCAGCATATAAAGACCTGTCCCCTCTCTCTCTCTGTGCTGCTGAAAGGCATTCTGGGAACTGTAGGAACTGACAGAAGAGTTGGACTTCACAGTGTAAAAGTATCTGAGAGTTGATTTTAACACACATCTGATGACTTTATATTCAAGTTTTTAAAGGTGTATTCAATATCGGCAACACTCTTTGCTGGATGGAATAAAAAAGGTCAGAAATCATCAGACGTGTTCAATCTGTTTCTCTTCCTGTGTGAGTCCGGTCGAGTTTCTCTAAAGTTATATTTTACATTTTATAAGTCCTCATTTTATCTCTGGACATTTGTGAGAAAGTCTGACAGCAAATAACGAAAAAGTAAAAAAAAGTAAATCAGCTGGAAACGAGTGATGAGAAGAGGAAGAGTGATAAAACTACAGAGATCATGACATCATCATGTAGTCCTGTTCCTATTGGCTCACAGACTCAGGCAGTCCCACAATCTGGAAATCCTTCTTTAACGTTTTTAATTTCAAAATGTTCTCGTCGTCCAGCGCTCCGTCCTGTTGCATCATGGGAACTGTAGTCAGTCACCTGGTTAGTACAACTGAAGCTCCGTCGTCAGTAACGTCACTCGAGTTAGTGAAAGAAATAAAAAATAACAAGAAAAAAGAGTGACATCATCAGTGATGTCATCAGTGATGTCACAGTGATGTCACAGAGTCTCAGTCTGAGTTTAAAACAACAAACGACTCATTCGGTAACAGACGCTGAGAAAGACAAGAGATATGGCTGCTGGGAGGAACCTGAAGAGGAGGAGCAGGAGGAGGTGCAGGGGGAGGAGGAGGAGAGAGGAGGAGCAGAGAGAGGAGAGAGGAGGAGAGAGGAAAGATGAGGAGGAGAGAGTAAAGAGGAGGAGAAGTTTGGAGGAGTGGAGGAGGGAGAGAGGAGGAGCATGAGGAGGAGAGAGAGGAGGAGGAGAAGGAGTAGAGGAGGAGGAAAGGAGGAGGAGAGAGGTGAAGGAAGAGGAGGAGGAGGAGGAGGAGAGGTGCAGGTCCAACAAGCTCTCCTCCTAATCGTCTCCTCCTCCTCCTCCTCCTCATGCAGCGACCCTCTTCAGAGGAGAGGAGGTGTTTGGTCCCAGCATCTCCCTGAGCAGCAGGGTGTGGGGGGGCCCAGTGATGTCACAGGTATGGCAGAAGCTGATTGGCTGACGGTGAGATGGGGTGGGGGGACACGCCCCTTCAGGCTGCCATGGGTGGAGTCAGGAGCCTGCTCCGACCAATCAGGAGGCTCAGCCCTTCCAGCCGTCCCAGATTGGTCCCCTGATGGACACAGAGAGTGAAGGTGTGTGTGTGTGTGTGTGAGACACAAAGCTGAAGAGCAAACATGCAGCACTACAACATCCTCATGTTTCTATAAATCAAGTCTGATGAAGAAAACTATGGTGGCCCTGAGAGCTCACAGCTATGCAGCTTAAGAAAACACATGCAAATACACAAAACACAAGCAAACTGAGAAAACATCTTCATCAATTTGACAACACAAGAACAGCATTTATAAAACGCAGCATAGACCACAACACAACAGAAATGTCAGTCGGACACTCTGCATGTGTTTTCTTAAGTTGCAGCGCTCTGAGCTCTAAGGGCCATCACAATGTTGTGTGTGTGTGTGTGTGTTTTTCTTTGTTCCACTGTCTCACTCTGAGCTGGTGTCTGAACCAGCAGAACTCCATTCAAAAAACATAAAAACAGCATCGCTCTAATTACCAACAAATTATACAAAAAAAACATAACTTATTTTTTCTGAATCTGTCCAAATATTTACTGTAATTCTGCAACTACACACTACACCAAAGAGCTTGTGTTCAAGTTTTATTTTTATCTGTGTTTCTTTCTCCTTCATTCTCCTGTGCTGCAGTTCTGCTCTCCGCCTGAACTGTTACTGTTGCATGACGGGGGCGCTGTTGTAATCCTCAAACAAGTCTTAATATCTGCTGTTTAATAATCTTTACCAAATAAATCACATAAACTGAAAAACACTGAGCATCAAACTACTACGATATATCTATAAAAATCGTTTAGTTCTATGTTCGGTCATCTGTTATTCCTTGAATTACTTTTCTTTATGTTTTAGGTTTGTGAAACAACAAATCAAATCAGAGACAAAAATTAACCCAGATGATTCATAACTACAGACAGGCAGACAGAGAGACAGACAGGTAAAGAGAGAGACAGACAGAAAGGCAGACAGACGGACAGACGGACGGACAGACAGACAGACAGACAGACAGACAGACAGACAGACAGGTAGAGAGACAGACAGGTGCAGTATCAGAGCATTAAGCAGAGACTCACAGAGTTCGAGACGACGAAGACGGTTTCTTGATTCTTGGCCACTTCCTCCTTTCAAACACCCTGATGCAACAAACACACAGCGTGTTACACAAACACACACACACACACACACACTCCGTCTCTTTCTCTCTTTGCTCCACCAGCAGACAGCAGCGCCTTCAGGAAATCATGCAGCATTCACGAGCAAGAAAACACAAAGTGTCTGTAAGTGTGTGTGTGTATTTGTGTGTGTGTGTGTGTGTGTGTGTATACCTGTAGTCATCGAAGCTGCCGTGTTCCCTCTCTCCAGCTGAAGAGACGTCTGAATAAAAATAAATCAAGTCAGTCAGTTTTTTTTGCAACTGATGGTGAGCAAAGGATTCTGGGATACTGAGTTTCTATGTGTGTGTGTGTGTGTGTGTGTGTGTGGGTGTGTGTGTGAGTACCCTGCTCCATGGAGCGTGTGCGGCGGTTGCACTGCTTGTGTCCCCTGCAGCCTCGCAGCTCCATCAGCTGGACGTGAAGCTGGTTGAGGACGGTCCGGTCCAACGAGCTGACAGCGTTAATCAGCTGAACACACACACACACACACACACACACAGACAGCCACACACACAAACACACACACACACACACACACACACACAGACACACAGACACACACAGACACACACACACACATGTCTTCAGGGGAATAACACCACTCAGCTTTGAAAAGACACTTTATAGTTCTACATACACCGCGTTCCAAATTATTACGCAAATTGTATTTAAGTGTCATAAAGATTACACTTTTTGTTTTTCAATTAAACTCATGGATGGTATTGTGTCTCAGGGCTCTTTGGATCACTGAAATCAATCTCAGACACCTGTGATAATTAGTTTGCCAGGTAAGCCCAATTAAGGAAAAACTACTTAAGAAGGGCGTTCCACATTATTAAGCAGATGACCATTTCCAAGCAATATGGGAAAGAAAAAGGATCTCTCTGCTGCCGAAAAGCGTATAATAGTTCAATGCCTTGGACAAGGTATGAAAACCTTAGATATTTCACGAAAACTTAATCGTGATCATCCTCCTGTTAAGAGATTTGTGGCTGATTCAGAGCACACATGGGTTCGTGCAGATAAAGGCACAATGAGGAAGGTTTCTTCCAGACAAAAACATCGGATTAAGAGAACAGCTGCTAAAATGCCATTACAAAGTAGCAAAAAGATATTTGAAGCTGCTGGTGCCTCTGGAGTCCCACGAACATCAAGGTGTAGGATCCTCCAGAGGCTTGCAGTTATGCGTTATTCTATCAGTTATTCTATTCGGCCACCCCTAACCAATGCTCACAAGCAGAAACGGCTGCAGTGGGCCCAGAAATACATGAAAACGAATTGTCAAACAGTCTTGTTCACTGATGAGTGCCGTGCAACCCTGGATGGTCCAGATGGATAGAGTAGTGGATGGTTGGTGGACGGCCACCATGTCCCAACAAGGCTGCGACGTCAGCAAGGAGGTGGCGAGGCATGTTTTGGGCCGAATCATGGGGAGAGAGCTGGTCGGCCCCTTTAGGGTCCCTGAAGGTGTGAAAATGACCTCTGTAAAGTATGTGGAGTTTCTGACTGACCACTTTCTCCCATGGTACAAAAAAATTAACCGTGCTTTCAGTAACAAAATCATCTTCATGCATGACAATGCACCATCTCATGCTGCAAGGAATACCTCTGCATCATTGGCTGCTATGGGCATAAAATGAGAGAAACTCATTGTGTGGCCCCCATCCTCCCCTGACCTCAACCCTATTGAGAACCTTTGGAGCATCCTCAAGCAAAAGATCTATGAGGATGGGAGGCATTTCACATCCAAACAGCAGCTCTGGGAGGCTATTCTGCCATCCTGCAAAGAAATTCAAGCAGAAACTCTCCAAACACTCACAAGGTCAATGGATGCAAGAATTGTGAAGCTGCTATCAAATAAGGGCTCCTATGTTAAAATGTAACTTGACCTGTTAAGATGATTTTGATTGAAATAGCTTTTGATTTCAGTAAATATGACCTCCGAATGCTGGAAAATCCAAAAATGAGCAGTTTCAGTTCTTAAAAACCTATAAAATGTTATAAAACTCTGTTGTGCGTAATAATGTGGAACAGTGCATTTTAAGTTTTTTATTTTTGGAAAAATACTGTTATCATTGGGAGGTTTGTCCAGTCACATTAGAATTAATTAAACTAACGGTTGATGACTTAAATTATGCTGACTGTCATTTGCATCGACTATTTAGGAAAATCGGAGAAAAAACTCAGTTGCATAACAATTTGGAACACAGTGTATATATCATTTGTAATCATCTTAATGACCAGGTTGCATCTCTATAGTTTACATTTGTTGGCCTGCTTCCAGGAATGTGCACTAAACACATTTTAATTTTATAAATGAGGCCAAAACTTTATCAAAAAAAGAAAAGAAAAACAACTGACTGCTATACAGTGTAGCCTCTTTTAAGTTGTTCAAGCTTCTGGTGCGCTCCTTGCCAGTGAATTTGACGTAGATTTTATGACTGGTATCATAATGGTATTTTATGTTGATCCAGTGGTAAAAAACAACATTGCACCGTGAACCTCTTGGAGTAGGGTTGCACATCTCTCTGTGATAAAAGATTTGATTCGCATCTAGATACACAGGTTACGATACGATTAAAAAACAACATACTTTTATTACAAACCGATTCGATTCAAATCGATACAGTGTGAGAACTATTCGATTTTATTTGATTCTACGGTTAATATTTGTTATAAATATTTTATAGTGTCACTCACAAGTTTTATATTTTATTTATCTTCTGATTCGCCATGGAGTTAAAAATCTAATAATGTAAAGAAAATGGTTGTAGAAGCTTTTTTTCGTCTCATGATCTGTTTTTCCCCCATTCAGATTTATTATGGATACTACTAAAGTAAAAAACAGTAGAGTCTGTCAACGTTTTGCAAGTGGCGCAAGTGAACAGCGCAGTGAGGGAAGCGGGATGCAAAATAAGAGACTTGGGAGAGACCAGAGAGACTGGAGCATAGACTGACCGGGTACACCCATGGAGTTGCGTGAGAACCGTTTTCGCGAGCAGCTTCAGCTTCAGTTTTAGAGACGCTAATGCAAACTGTAAGTGTGTGAAGCCGCCAATCAATTCCAAGTCTGGCGACACCAGATCCATGACTCTACAACCAATTAATCTTAGCCTGGCTAACACCAGACTAATCACAAATGAGATTAGTCTGGAAACCAGCCATTAATTTCTCCGTAGAGGATTTTGTGTCAATTACCACTGATCCCTATAGATGGCACTAAAGACCAAGAAACAGAGATTCAAAGACCAAGAAACAGAGATTCATCCTGTCAAATCAATGTACAGTTGGAATTAAAAACTAACAACTGTAATTCATTGTATCTGTGTGCGTGTGTGTGTGTGTGTGTGTGTGTACCTGGTATGGGTCTGTGTTCAGGTCGAAGTATTCCAGGAATCCTGTGGCAAACTCACAGAACAGGAAGTTGTGTGTGTCGTTGATGGTCCGTAGACACCAGTAGGTGTTGTTGTTGGCGCTGGTACAGGCACAGAACGGACCCACTGCAACACACACACACACACACACACACTTAGATATCATACTCTGTTGTAAGCAGTCCTCCTGTTTATTGAACTTTTCATCTTGCACCTGTTTCTACTTCTGTGGTCCATAGTGCGTTAAAAAAAATGGATTCCAAAAAATCAGCTGGTCCCGATAGTTTGGATCCATTTTTTCTAAAGCTGGCTGCTGACTTCCTTGCTGAGCCTCTAACCTGTATTTTTAATCTCAGGTCAAACAAATTTCCAGAAGTTTGGAAATCTGCTTTTGTCCTTCCACTGTTAAAAGGAGGAGATCCCTCAGTTGTGAACAACTACAGGCCTATCTCTTATGTATTCTGGCTAAAATTCTTTACAAACTGGTCTGTGATCAACTGAAGGATGTTTTAGAAGCAAATAACATTCTAAACCCTTTTCAATCAAGTTTGAGGAAGCAGCGCAGCACTGTACTGCTGCCTTACAAGTTGTAAATGATGTGTTTGAGGCTTTTGACTCCAAAAAGTTTTGTGTTGGTCTGTTCCTTGATCTATCTAAAGCATTTGACATGGTGGATCATAGCCTCCTCAAAGATTGGCATCTCTAGTCAAGCTGTCTCTTAGTTTGCTGGATACTTGACAGGTAGGAAAAAATGTGTGAAACAATGTGTTCAACTGGCAGAAGCTTGTTCTACCTGTCTTGAGGTAAAAAAAAAAAAAAAAAGGTGTTCCTCAAGGCTCAGTTTTGAGACCCATCCTGTTCTAAATTCATGTTAATGATCTGTTTGAAAATTTGCCAAATTAATTGTACCATATTAAACTCCTGCTCTTTATTGTTCTGCATTAAGTATGTTAATGTTTGTTCTTATTTATCTGTCTGTCTACTGTGACGTGTGCAGCTGCCTCTCTTGGCCAGGTCGCCCTTCTGAAAGAGGTCTTGATCTCAATGGGTCTTTTATCTGGTTAAATAAAGGTTAAATAAATAAAAAATAAGGAGCATATTAAATATATCATAAATGTTTATATTTTTGTCTTACCATGTAGAGTGTTTGTTTGTGTGTGTGTGTGTGTGTGTGTGTGTGTCTGTGTGTGTGTGTGTGTGTGTGTGTGCGCGTGTGTCCGTGTGTGTGATGATGTTTGTGTGTGCGTGTGTCCGTGTGTGTGTGTGTGTGTGTGTGTGTGTGCGTGTGTGCGTACATGTCCAGTAGGGGGCGGTGTGCCAGTGCTGGTTGTCGTGTGTGAAGCAGGTGAGTCCAGGCATCGAACATGTGTCGTTGTTTTTGATCCTCTTGATCAGCTTCCTCATCTTCTTCCTCCTCTTCTGCTCCTTCAGGAGCCACGCCTTCTTATCCCGAGCCCCGCCCTTCCTGCACACACATGAAAAATTACAAAAAAAGATGTAAAAGGCACAAAATGACCAAAAAAACCCACAACATGACAAAAATAAAAGACGTTAAATGACAAAAAAATATGTAAAATACCAAAAAATATGTAAATTACCAAAGAATATATGCAAAACCACCAAAAAAGATGTAAAAGGCACAAAATGACATTAAAAAGACAAATCGATATGACAATCATGTATAATGATGAAAAATACACAAAACAATGTAAACAAAGAGGCACTATAACAAGAGGATGAATGAGACTGTAGTGTCTGTCGGAACTTTATATATATTTCTTTTCTGCAAAGATCCAAAACCCCAGAGGAGAACTCTGGCAGCACCCATAGAGGTGTATGACAATAAATCCACACAGCTTCACTCTTCAACACACGCACACACACACACACACACACACACACACACACACAAATCCTTGTACTTCTATCTTTTTGAGGACCCTCATTAGAATAGTGAATTCCCTAACCCTTACCCTAACCTTCACCATGACAACTAAATGCCCAACCCTAACTCTAACATTAACCTAATTGTAACATTAACCCTAAAACAAAGTCTGAACTCTCAAACAACCTTTATAGAAGTGAGGACCGGCCGAAATGTCCTCACTTCACCAAAATGTCCTCACTCTGTTGGTTAAAAACGTATTCCAGTCCTCACTATGTAGGAAGTACAAGAACACACAGACATACACACACACACACACACACACACACACACACACACACACACACACGTTATCAGCAGATGTAGCACAGAGTGTGTGTGTGTGTGTGTGTGTGTGTGTGTGTGTGTGAGTCTCACCTGAACGGGTGTCCTCCTCCTCTGAACCGCAGCTTGTTCTTCAGTTTGGATTTATACCTGAAACACAAACCAGCAACATAATTAACCCTCTGAACCCCAACAAGCTGCTTCTTTCTACATTCTCCTCTCTGTGTTTCACTGCAACATATAAAATCTATATAATCTAATAGTCCTGCAGCTCTATGGAATCAGCACATTCAGAACAACTCAAACATGTCTTTGTGCAGAATAACACAGTTAGAATGACAGAAAAAATTTGTTGAATGTGTGTGTGTGTGTGTGTCTCACAGGTATTTGTTGCAGTCACACTCCAGGGGGCGGGCCTTCTTCAGGTGACCTCTGACCTCTCTCAGGTTTTTGATCTTGGTCTGCAGCGTCTCGATCTGACAAACGTTCAGTCACCAGTTAAACACAGTTATATTATTATTATTATTATTATTATTATCATAATAATATACACGAGTAATAAGAAAGTTGTGTGTTACCTCGTGGTCGATGTGCAGCTTGTGGTCCTTCCAGGCCTGCAGAGACTCGTAGACGCCGGTGTCACACTGCACCGTGGCGTTGGGCAAGATGGAACATCTGATCACACACAGAGCACACAGAGAACACAGGAAACATTAAAAATATATTCTGTCCTCAACAGTGTGAAATTACTCCTCTACAGTAAAAGTCCTGCATTCAAAACTTACTGAAGTAAAAGTACAAACGTATCAAAATCAACTTATGTTTCAAAAGTCAAAGTATTTGTTATGCAGAATGAACCCACTCAGACGGTTTTATATATTACACATATATTATTAGATTATTTGTATTGATGCATTTATGTAAGCATCATTTTAATTTTGTCAAGATAGGATTAATTTTTATCTTCTTAATTTACTGGTATGAGGTTTAATTTCAACCAATGTCTAATCACTTTAAATTTTTCATGTTTTTATTGTTAAATCTGACCTGAAATAACTTTAGCTGTAAGTAAAAAGTATAAAGTTACATAAAATGTAAATACTCAAGTAAAGTACAACTTCATCAAAATTGTACAGTACTTGAGTAAATGTACTTAGTTACATTCCACCTCTGATTATTGATAAGTAAAGTCTCATGTATCTCTGTAATAATCTCCTGATGTGATCTAACCGCTGAGAGAACATGACCTCTGACCTGTGTGTGACCTTGTGTGAGTCTGGCGTGGTGGCGGCGACAGTGGTGGCGGCTTCTGGAGCTCCTCCCATCCCGCTGAAGTCGTCGTCGTCATCCTGCACACTGTGGTTGCCGGGGTAACTGTTGCTCAGGGTGACAGAGCGGCTGTAACGGTTCCTGGAGTAACTCTTCAGGGCTTTAAACTCTGAGACACACAGAGACACTTTATTATTAATATTATGTATTATTATTATTATTAATAATAATTATTAATATATATATATATATATCTGATGCTGTTTATTAAAGTAGATCTGCAAACCACAAATATGATTTAATATTTCTAATTTAATTTTTTTAATCATTTTTGTTTATATTTTAACGTATCACTTCATTATTAATATTTACTGGGTTTTATTTCTTTATTTTCCCTCTTATGTTTTGCATCCTTTGCATTCCACTCTTATTTTTTATCCTTTATTTGTTTAATTATTTTACTATTATTATTATTATTATTATTATTATTATTGAGTGTGCTTTATTTTCCATATATGTATACATACCTATATATATATTATTATAAAGTCAACAACTGTTACTGTCACTTTAGAATGTGAATTTTTTACTTTTTAACACTTTATATGCATTAATAAACTAATTAATGACTGACTCTTGGGAGAGAAGAAGGGCTTCTTGTTGAAGGGCCTCATCACGCTCAGAGGTCGGAGGTCGCGCAGGCTGCAGTCGCAGGCGGGGTCAGAGGTCGGCTGGTACAGCTGAGACTTGATGCTGATTGGACGCTGGCGGGCGACCATGCCCCTCTGTGGGCTCTTAGCCCCGCCCCCTTCACTCTTACACTTGAAGAGCCGGAGCTTGCCCGTGGCATCCTCCACACACTGCCACTTCTACACACACACACACACACACACACACACACACACACACAGAGTCAGAATGGACAGTAATAACCTGCAGTAAAGATATTTTTAAGATTGAAGAAATATATTTTGTTGATGAACGGCTTTCAGCGTCAGAAAAACACCTTCATCATGAAATCCAGTGTTGACAGTTGTTTTACCCTAAACGTTTGTTAAGAGCCGAAATATTCCCACGTCTAACTAAGTGTACATGAACAGGCAGTGAGGGACTGTGATGAGACGAAACCAGAGAGACAGCGGCTGCAGAGGAGGGACATTTGAAATGTCTGAA
The DNA here is from genome assembly GCF_030273125.1 of Centropristis striata. Classification (NCBI taxonomy): domain Eukaryota; kingdom Metazoa; phylum Chordata; class Actinopteri; order Perciformes; family Serranidae; genus Centropristis; species Centropristis striata. The sequence goes on from NC_081521.1 coordinate 15,383,181, forward strand.
GACAGATTCATAGATCACCTCCACAACTACCCAAATTTATATGATATTTTTATGTTTGTTTACATTACAACATGCACACTGAGAAGCTCCTCGCTGTTTTATTCCAGTGCTGCTGCCTCAAGAGGAACCTGCAGCAACAGGCGTATCCACAGGAAGGACATGAACATTTACACAGCCACTAGTCTACGAGAACACTTGGTTCATAAGCAGGTGGATCTGAGCCCTCAGGGGCCTGGAGAGGAGAAACTCCAGGACACCTGCCATGTACGTATGAAACACAGAGAGTTCTCCACCTGCTGAAGGACTACTGACTGCAACAGGACCGGGGAGCAGGGAAGGGCTCAGCATTTTAATTATCACACTACATCAACATTTAATTCTCCAACAGATCTGTTGTTTGATTCAGCCTGTTTATTCCTGGTTCCCAAAATGAGGCTCCCAGCCCCACTGAGGGTCGCCACAGCTCCTCAGAGGGACAGGACAGTTTCTGATTTAAGGTGTAAAGCTGGTAAACAGGTAATGATGAGACCCATCTGGTGCTTCTGAAGCTACTAACGGTTATAAAACATCACCAGTCATTAACTGAAGCAACTGTCCAGCTTCTGCTCCATCAGAAGGAATGTTTTTGACGCTGTGGTTACAAATTACAGGATCAACTGAATAAATTAGAATCTTATGGGAAAGTTCATTTCCAGTAGTTCAAGTCAAACAGCCCCAACCAAGTATTGAGTCATATAGATGGACATACTTTTCAGAGGGCAACATTTACATATTAAACATACTTTTTAAAATTGGTCTTTAGTAATATTACATTTTTTGAGACACTGGATTTTAGGTCTTCATTAAATGTAAGCCATAATCATTATAATTAGAATAAATTAAATAAATGAAGACATGAAATGTTTCATTCTGTGTGTAATCTATATACACATTTATATATATCTATATAATGTGTATTTCACCTTTTTGAATTTAATCACTGACATAAATACACTTTTCTATCATATTCTAATTTATTAAGATGCACCTGTATATGCACAGTTCACATTTCAGCTGCTTTATATGACATTCACTCGTTTATAAAATGTTGCAAAAGCAACAAATGTCATAAAGGGAGAGCAAACAGAATATGAACACTATACATGTTTCTCCCAGAGGAGAGGAACTCTCTCTCAGTTACTGCTGCTGGTTAGTCCTGGCTGCTGAGGTCAGTAACAGGACTCAGAGGAGGATCAAGACTAAAGTAAAATCACTGGAGGGAGGAGGATGAAGAACTAGGGTGTGGAAAATTAACATTGTGGAAGTGAGGCGTACCTGTCCACTCTGCTGACACGGTGTCTGGTACTCGGCTCGCTGACATAGGTCTTTAACTCGTTGATGTTTGGGCAGAAAGTTCTCCTCCTGAGAAACCTCCTTCCCCTCCACCAGCTGGTGGAGCAACTTCCTGCTCAGAGAGAGAGAGAGAGAGACAGACAGACAGGTCAGAGAGACAGACAGAGAGACAGAGAGACAGACAGACAGAAAGAGAGACAGACAGACAGAGTCAGACAGACAGAGAGAGAGACAGAGGGGAACGTTATCGTTTGAAGGATTTCTTCCTGTCTGAATCAAAGGTCTGAGAGCATGTCCTATGATATCTAAATATCTATTTATCTATGGATATATATACATATAGATAGATAGCGATTTCCATGTTTTTCTTAATAATAACCAAAATCATTATCTAGAAAACCATGGAACATGTCTACATATCAGCTCTTAAATGAAACTCTTATCAAGTATTTTTGTTATTATCAATATATTTGTCCAAACAAACATACCGTTAGTTGTACCAGCCATTAAAATGAACAAGAAATTGAAAAAAAAACTATGGTGCTCTAATCATTTTTTCCCATGACTGTATATAGTGAGTGTTTGTTTACCCTCTCTCCACCAGGAACGAGTCTCTCCACACCTTTGACTTCTTACTCAGTTGAAACCTGCAGAAGAAGAAACCAGAGTTCAGCTGATGTTTAACACATTATTCATCTTCTCTGTCTCTATTTTAATATTAATAACTGTCTCTGTTCTCCTGCAGGAGTCACCAGACAGTCTGCTGGAGATGAGGAGGAGATGTTAAAGTGTTCAGTCATTATCTCCAGGACTCACTCCGTCCCCTCATCCACCTGCTCTCTGTTCTGGATGTTTGGAACTTTAACTTTTAGGATTTATATTCAGACACTCTTTCTTCTTTAGAAAGAGTAGTTAGCAGAATATAAAGAATATAAAGAATAAATAAGTGGAAGAAGAACCAGAAAACAAACAGAAAACAGCAGCAGCCAAAAATAAATAAAATATTAGAAATAAATAATGAATAAAAGTAATAATACTAATATTATTATTAATAATAATACTAACAATAATAATAATAATGATAATAATAATAATAATAATAATAATAATAATAATAATAATAACAACAACAATTACAATAATTATAATAATAATAAGGCCTCTCTGTCTCAGAACGAGTCGTTTCATGAACCACAGTTCATTCAAACGTTGAACCATCAGGATCATTCTGTGGAGCTTTGACCTGAAAGTCTGAACCATCGTGTTCCTGGAAACTAATATTCTGATGTGAATCTAAAGGATTTTCTTGCTTGAATCTTCAGAAAGATGTGGGTGAATTTTCATTTTAGTTAAGCTTCAGTCCTGAGTCCTGAGACCAAAGATCGGTGAGAGTTTTCATTAAATTAAACCTGGAAATTAGTTGAGGTTCAGTTGATAAAAAACACATTTCAGTTGGTCAAAGAGTCAAGTGAGTCAAAGGAAACCATCAACATTTCAGTCTAGTTTGACTTGATAAATCTCCTGATAGTTCAACAACAGGTTCAGCTGTATGAAACAATCTCTGAAATTAGTGGTTATTTTTTTTTTCCCAAACTACTTGAACTTCATGATCAATCCCTCAGTCAGCTGACCAGAACTTTGAACATTTAGTCCAGTTTGGAAGAAAAGTATTTTTTTTTTATCAGTGAGTGTACAGGTTTATAAAGTGAGACCAGCTGCTGAGACACAGTGTCCACAGATCCTCTGCAGTGTTATAATAGTTCTGCTGTTCAGACGGTGTGTGGACAGAGACGTCAGAAGGAGCTACGAGCTGTGACTCTCTGTTCAGTTTCTGCTTCTGTTTCTGTCTCTGTGATGGTTTCTGTCCCACCATCAGCTGTAACCAGGCGGCAATCTCCATGCCTGAGCATCCATGCTCCAGGAAGTGCCTTAAGCCTGCAATCTACCGAAAATTCCAGTAGGGGGTGCTAAGTTTGGCTGCAAAAAAAATCTGCCCATTCATTTCAGTGCAAAATTTGAAAACTTCTGACTTGATTTATTACCTCAGGTCTCAATCACTAGTAAAAAATCATCTTCAAGACACTTTGATGTCAATAGTTCTAATAATAGACCCATTTAGAAGAAAATAGAAGATAAAGAATCATATGATTTGGGGTGTGGCTACAGGTCACTGACAAGGCGAGCCGTCACCAGGAGAGAAGCAGAGCGATGCGTATCCACGGCAACGTGTCAATAAAGTTATATATAACGTTATATAGATAGAAAAGAGGATGTTTACCGATTTGGTCTCATAACTTTGACCCTTTCACACTGTATTTTCACTTAATGACAGTTTATTTGAACGTTTTGTTCAGTAAAAATGTCTTGTTCAGTGTTTGGTTGGACTAACAGACACTCCAAGGAGTCGCTGCTCAGTTTTCTGAGGTAAGTAACATACATTTTGTTTTTGTTTTTTGCTAGCCAAAACTAACATCCAAGTTAATGCTCCAATTAATGCTAACATGAATTAGCAGCGGCTTCTCTCAGTCGGGTTGCCGGTGTAGAGAGGCGTGTAGTCAGTGTCGTCAGATCCCTCGCGCTCCGCCACAGTCCAATTATGGTCTGGTCCGCGTATCGGAAACAAGATGGCGACGCATGATGGCGACGAGTATTACGCTGAACTCGAGGCTTCCAACGGGCAGTCCACAAACCAATGGGTGACATACAGATTGAACCCAACAAAGCTTTCAGGTGGAACTGATTGTGTGTGTGTGTGTGTGTGTGTGTGTGTATGGGGGGCAGCTAACTATACTAAAACGCCTTAACCGCGTCGCCTGTGCTGCATGAAGATAAATATGCTTACAGGCAGGCGTATTGCGAGTTCACCAGATAATGAAGGGGTGACAGGTGATGGGTGTAATGCCAAGGGGCAAACGTAGCGGACGCCTGTGAATGCTCGTCTCAATGTACAAATAATTATTGACTTTATGATGACGAATTTTGAGTTTAACAGCTGCTTTGCTTCACAATTCAAGCAGTCCATGTATTACCAGGAGAGACTGATGAGACAGTTTAGGTTATTTCAAGTCTACATGTGCACACGTTAAGGCGTCTGAAGCATAGGCTTTAGATCAATAGTGACACATGCGTTCGTCATCATAAAGTAAATAATTATTTGTACATTGAGATGAGCGTGCGTACAGGCGTTCGCTACGTTCGCTTGTGGCACGGCACTAATGACCCCTTGCTATTTGATTTCCACAAACACTACACAGCGTGTCTGTACGCTCATGTAGAATTGTACTTAATAGTCAGCTAGTCTTTATGTCACGTATTTGAAGCGTAGTTCCACCGTCACGTAGGTACGTGTTTGATGTCATCACATAGGCGCTGTACACATGTTTTAGTGTAATTCACTGGCATAAAATGCCCCTCATGGTGTGTGTGTTTGTGTGTGTGTGTGTGTGTGTGTGTGTGTGTGTGTGTGTGTGTGTACCTGTTGGCAGGTTTGTCCGTGTCCAATAGAGACAGGATGGACTTCCCATCCATGTCTGGAGGCGTGTCGAGGCCGGCGATGTCCAGGATGGTTGGAGCGAGGTCGATGTTCAGCACCATGTGAGGGTTACTGACACACACACACACACACACACACACACACACACACAATCATTAATATATATACAACAACAAGGATGCTCTTTAAAACATAAATAAAAACAGAATCTGTTTGTTTTCAATGTAAATGTGACAAAAATAATTAGAAAACCTTTTAATTCTGTTTCATTTTTGTTTGAAATAAAACCCAAACTTTCTGGACCTTTCTGGTTTTTATAAATAACACAGAGTCATGTTTGTGTGATTTATGTGGAGGGTTTCTGTTTAATATTTGATAATGTGGTAGAGCTTTTTTCTCTCTCTTTCTGAACTCATGATCACCTCGTGGAACAGCTCCGACTGCTAATCTACTTTACCACACACACACACACACACACACACACACACACACACACACACACACACACACACACACACACACTCAAAGTGTATCACAGTTTGTCCGGTGTGTGGTTTATTTCACAGACTTATTTTCCTCTTTAGTCATTTTTTAATCCTTAAAGCTGCAGTAACAGTGTCTGGCCACCAGGGGGCAGAAACACTCTGAAACTAATTACATCAGCAGGAATATTGTGAGAAAACACCACAAAGAGTTAACTTTATATTCTATTGTTTTTTGATTTTTATTTTCAAAATGAACAAAAACAGAAGTCCATACTTGGATGAGGTGGTCCAATGGTCCACTGTTGGTAATATGGGAATGTGTGTGTTTGTGATGATGATGATGATGATGTGTGTGTTTGATTTATGTTTGTGTTTGTGTGTCATGATGTTTGTGTGCGTGCCTGCGTGTGTGTGTCTAAGTGCGTGTGTGCGTGTGTCCGTGTGTGTGATGATGTTTGTGTGTGTGTGTGTGTGTGTGTATGCTTACATGCTGCCCTGCTCCACGTTGGGTCCTCTGATGAAGAACGGGACTCTGATGTCAAACTCGTACGGCATCGATTTACCTGGAGACACACACACACACACACACACACACACACACACACACAAACACACACGTTTGTTAAAAAAATGGTTGAAATGACTTGAAAATGACTCCTCAGGTTCAGTCTGGGGACTTGGAGAAAGAAACTTTGTTACCTTTGACGAGTCCGAACTGTCCGATGTGGTAACCGTGATCAGACGTGTAGATGATGTAGGTGTTCTCCAACTCACCGGTCTCCACCAGCATGTTATACAGCTAAGAGACAGACAGGTAGAGAAAGAAAGAGACAGACAGACAGACAGACAGACAGACAGATAGAGAGACAGACAGACAGATAGAGAGACCGACAGACAGACAGTTTTAGACCCTTTATAACACATCATTAATGTTAGAAAGCAGCTGTAATCATCTGGATCTGGATCATCAACGGATCATCTAACAAAATTAATATTCACAGAAAATCTGTTTACACAGAGCAGAGAGGAGAGGACAGGAGAGGCTGTTTACACAGAGCAGAGAGGAGAGGACAGGAGAGGCTGGAAACATGACAATACTTAAATATATGGAGAAAACTGGTTTGGGTGTTATTAGATTTTTTGTGTGATAATTTTGTGTCTTTTTTTAAATATGTTTTTGGGTCTCTTTTGATATTCTTAGATCTGTTTTGTTATTTTGTGTCTTTTTTGTTGGTCCTCTTTTTTTATAATATTTGTGACACTTGGGCACTTGGAAATGTATTCATATATAAATTCCATTTAATTGACTTTGATTTTCTATTTTTTTCTGATTACTGTCATTCTAACTGTGTTATTCTGCACAAAGACCTGCAGAGTTGTTCTGATTGTGATGATTCCATAGAGCTGCAGGACTTAGATTTATTATAGATTTATATCGATTTTATATGTTGCAGAGAAATACAAGGACACAGAGAGGAGAATGTAGAAAGACGAAAACTTTAAAAACATTTAACTTTGGAAACAGTCCTGCAGTCGTCCCTGTGCGTGTGTGTGTATGTATGTGTGTGTGTGTGTGTGTGTGATTTACCTTCTCCACGCTGTCATCCACTGACAGCAGCGTCTGCAGTCGTTTCCTCTGCAGCATGTTGGTGAACTCCATGTGGATCGGCTTCATGGGGCCGGTGTACCTCATGATCCAGTGCTTGTCCTGGTTCGGGGCGTAGTTATAACTGGGAGTACTGGGAGAGGAGCACAGCATAGGTCTGTCTGTGAAACTTTGTGCATCCTGGGGTCCCTAAACAGCCAGTGAGCTGCATAAATCGGGTCTGACTGGAAAGCTGAGATTCTCATAAAGTGGGCATGTCAGTAAAGAGGAGACTCATAATTATTTTCTCTTTCAGTGGCAGAAGCGCAATCAAATCCCTTTTTTACTGACATGCCCACTTTATGCTGATAACAGTCAGTGTTTCTCCTGCAGTAAATGTGTTATTGTGTCCTCTTGTGTGTGAATCTTTGTGCATCCTGGGGTCCCTAAACAGTCTGTGAGCTGCATAAATCGGGTCTGACTGGAAAGCTGAGACTCTTGTGGATTCAATGAGCTCAATGTTCTTCATGTGTGATGATGTTAGTGAGTGAAACTTGAGCTCAGTGTATAAAATGAGCTGCTGTGACCTCTAAGATAATCACAGCCTCATGAAACTTTACAACCACAAACTAGAGACCTAGAGCATTCAGAGGATGGATAGTTGACACACTAGATTCACAATAAACAGCAACACAACACAAGTGCCAACATACAATCACACAAAATACACAAATCAACTAAATGTCAAAAGTTTCTGAAACCAGATCCCAGCAGAAGTTCTGTCTTGGTGTCTGAATGTCTATTCTTGATAAAGTGTTGTAAACGTTGTAAATACCTGCAGTGTGTGTGTGTGTGTGTGTGTGTGTGTGTGTGTTTATCGTGGGGTTTAGAGGAAACAGGACACATCACGCTGTGTGTGGAGTAATGGCAGCAGATGCTCCTGTTCATTAATTACACAGACACACACACACACACACACACACACACACACACACACACACACACACACACACACGCACACACTCTCAGAGTGGTGTGTGGATAATGAATGAGTCCCATCAGTTCTCTCTCTCTCTTCAGCTACATAATTAAATGTGGGGACAGAAATAACCGGAAACATTCAGTTTCCTCCTGACTGGACAACAAACATCAGGTTCTTCAGCCTGCAGAGCGACAGGAACATGAGACGCCTGACAGATCATTCTCACTGTACTGCACTGTCAACATAAAAAAAGTGATTGTGTGAAAAATAGGTAATGTCATTGTCGTACAAAGATAACTGTTATTGTTGGTGGGTCTCAATGTTTCACTCATTGTATTTGTATCTTCCAAATATACTTAAATGAGATGTTTAAAGAAGCTAAAATAAATGTTTTGAATGCTTAAATATAATCTTTGCCATTCTTTAAAGTGCCTCTGATTAAACACTGGCCCCTGGTTGGCTCCCACAGTAACACTGGTCTAGAACACCACTGTGCCTAACCTTAACCTAACTTACTCCTAACATTAATAACAACCTCAGAGATCATGTCTTGCCACATTAGGACCGGCCTGTGGTCCCCATTATGCCTGCTGGTCCCAACAAGGTCAGTGTTTATACAAGAAAAGGTCCCCAGAAGGCAACAAAAATCTCATGCATGTCTGGCCGACATCTCCCAGTGGATGTCCTTGCAAACTCAACCTGGGAAAGACTGAGCTACTTTACCTCCCAGGGAAGGGCTCCTCCACCACTGACCTCCACATCACTGTCCAGAACACAGTGGTTGTCTCCACAGAAACCGCCAAAAACCTTGGCGTGACTCTTGACAACCAACTGTCCCTCTCCACAAACATCGCCGCCACCACCAGATCTTGCAGATTCTTGCTGCATAACATCAGGAGAATCCGTCCGTTTCTCACTCAGAAGGCAGCTCAGGTCCTGGTCCAGGCACTGGTCATCTCACGCCTGAACTACTGCAACTCCTTCATGGCAGGTCTGACTGCCAAAGCCCTCCGACCTCTGCAACTAATCCAGAATGCAGCTGCTTCAATCTTCCCAAATTTTCACACACAACACCCCTCCTCCACTCCCTCCACTGGCTACCGGTGGCTGCGCGGATACGCTTCAAGACTCTAGCTCTGGCGTACTCCGCTGCTAACAGTTCAGGTCCTACTTACATCCAGGACCTTGTCAAACTTTACACCCCTGCTCGTCCTCTACGCTCTGCATCAGCCAAACAGCTGGCGACTCCCACCCAGCGTGGGTCAACTCCAGACTTTTCTCTGTCCTGGCTCCCAAATGGTGGAACGAGCTCCCTACCGACATCAGGACCTCGAACAGCCTTCCGCCGCAGGCTCAAGACCTATCTCTTCCATCAATACCTCGGTTAAGTCATGGTCACCTAACATATGTATTTATAATTTTTTTTTTTTTTTAAATGCGCTTCTTTTTTCTCTTCTTCTTTTCTTCTTTAACATATAGCACTCCTGTAGCAATGACAGTAGCTCTTAAAGTTATGTACTTACTTGATTCCTGTGGTCTATGTCTAGTACCATCAGGTTGAATGCACTTATTGTAAGTTGCTTTGGACAAAAGCGTCAGCTAAATGACATGTAAAAAAATTACCTCTGCATTGACTTCCATCCTCTGTGGACAGCCCGAACCTAGGCTACAGAGAAGATGTTTTGCTGCACAAGTATGAAAATAAAAATTGGCATTTAAACAAAAAGTTTTTTCAAGCCCCTCCTCTCCACGCCAAGAGTGACAGAAAGTTGAAACTAAAGAACCAGTGACATCATAATGTCATTAAAAAAAGACAGACATCAAGAAAAAATGAAAAGACTGAAATTGAAAAAACAATAAAAATTCCTAAAACAATATAAAAAATGAAATAACACAACATTTATTATGTTGTGTTATTTCATTTTTTTGTGATTTTTATATTTTATGTGTAAAACACACAGAGATGTGAGGCAGGATTTATCAGAGCGGAGCTTCTGCTGGATTACAGGCTTAGTGTTTGTGTGTGTGTGTGTGTGTGTGTGTGTGTGTGTGTGTGTGAGTGTGTGTGGGGACCTACATGTGCTGTGATGCGTTGGGGAAGGCGGTGCTGTACTGCGGTGCTGAGTCTTCTGGTCCATGTGGCGCGGCGTGACTCAGCACCATCAGGACCGGACGGTGAGGATAAACTCGCTTGGACGAGCGGAAATACCTGATGGACTCAGCTGTGATTAGGTCGGTCAGGTAGTCCTGGTAAACCACAAACACACACTTTATTACTTTCCACCTTTTCCTCTGATTATAACCATTTTGATGTTTTTGGATTTATTCAAACAGATTTTCCCCTTTTATTTAGACATTCGCTTGTGTGCATGCTATGGGGGCATTTTATGCCAACGAACTATAACAAATTGCCTGCATAAAGATGAAGAATATGCATGTGTACAGGTTCTACAGGATAATCTCAGTACACTAGAATCTGATGGAAAAGTTCCAATCAAATAGCCCCAATCAAGTTTTGAGTCATATGGATGAACAACATTTCCATATCAAACATACTTTTTAAAACTGATCTTTTGTAACATAAAAAATGTTTTGAGACACTGAATTTTAGGTCTTCATTAAATGTAAGCCATAATCATTATAATTAGAAGAAACTAAATAAATTAAGACATGAAATGTTTCATTCTGTGTGTAATGGATCTATATAATATAGTGTATAGTGTTATTTACACTTTTTGACCTGACAGAAACGATATGTGTGTGTGTGTGTGTGTGTGTGTGTGTGTGTGTGTGTGTGTGTGTGTACCTGTGGGTACTGTGCTCCGTGTTTCTCTCTCTCTCCATTACGGCTCAGTGTGTAGTTGTAGAAGCGGCTGTTCTTCACCAGACCGAGCCACTCCCTCCAGCCGGCCGGCACGTACGAGCCGTTATACTCGTTCAGATACTTCCCGAAGAAAGCTGCAGATACACACACACACACACACACACACACACACACACACATACACACACACACACACACACACACACACACACGTAAACAGCCAGTATGAACAAATTATATTACATGAAACACAGCCTTCTAATTACTGCTTTAACAGGCTGCAGAAGCTCTAAACTGACTTGAAGCTGTGTATGTGTGTGTCCGTGTACCTGTCCTGTATCCTGTGTTGTTGAGGTAGACTCCGAAGGTTCGGGGCTCGTGCTGCCGCTGCCACGACATGGAGGAGCAGTTCTCATTGTTGGTGTAGGTGTTGTGGTTGTGGACATACCTGCATACACACACACACACACACACACACACACACACAGAGTTCAGTTAAAGTTACATTTTAGGCATTTAAAGAAATCAGTTGAATGTCATGAAGCATTTTTGTCCGAACTGTAGTTCCTATCATTGAACTGACTTCACTTTGAGCATCCTGAGTTCTTCCTGAATGTCTACATATGTGTTTTTATGAAGAAAAATGGAGAAATTGTCTTTTTAGAGCGATCAGAAGAAACTGGTACCTCTGCTTTCCTCCAGAAATGTTCCCTCCATTTTAACATGGCGGTCTATGAGGCTGTGGGTGCGTGTTGGTGGATCATCTGTGCGTCCTACACCCAAACTATAACTCTTTTTTGGCGTGTTTTTGCCCAATAATTTGAAAACTGTTTGCCGAAACCCTTAGAAAAGTCATAGCACACTTGTCATGGCCGAGCCGTTAAATTTGATACCTTTTTTGTGTGTGTGCAACCAAAACTCTGGGAGGAGTAGTCGGCCAAAAAAACACGGAAGAAATGGAAGAAAAAGAAGCGGTAGCCAGGTAGAGAGTAAATAGTGGCTCTTTGAAGCACACTCAATAAAACAGGTGCAGGTGTGTGTGTGTGTGTGTGTGTGGACGTACTTCCCAGTGAGCATGCTGGAGCGTGACGGACAGCACATGGGCGTGGTCACAAAGGCGTTGGAGAAAGAAGTCCCGCCCTCCTCCATGATGCGGCGAGTTTTATTCATGGCCTGCATGGAGCCTGCACACACACACACACACACACACACTGATTAAGATTAAGATAAAATTATTAATAATATTTAGCCTCTGCAGTGACCCTCAGAGCTCAGCTCCTGACCTCTCTCCTCAGGCTGCATAACAGGTCCTGTTGAAGTTGATCAACTATTAGAAAGTCAAAGTTCTGCTGCGACAACTTCACTTCAGTAAAAGTACAAAAGTTTATCAGCAGAAGTGACTTCAAGCAGTGGTAAAGTAAGTAAAAGTATTTGTTTGTCAGTGTTTTATCATCATAACTGATATTGTTGTTGATGCATGAAGATGTAAACAGCTGGCTGAAGCTTTATAAACGTTGGTTTAATCAGATTTTATAACCTGAGGCCATTGTTTGCAAATCCTCAGATCAAAAGTAACTAAAGCTGATAAATAACCTCAGATCTATTTTGCATGAAGAAACAACCTGTCAGGTTTGTCCTCTTCACAGCTAGACACACAAAACAGAAGGGTTTTCTTACTGAAGTTTGCCTTGCCTTCAGTAAACAACAATTGCTAATATATTTATATCTATATTTTATCTGTTCATTTTCAATTTTAAAATGTTATATTTGAATGTCATTCTATATATGTCTCTTTTAACGTTAAATGTTTTGTGCAAAGCACTTTGAATTGCCTTGTTAATGAAAGCTGCTATACAAATAAACTGGCCTTGAAGTATTGGTTCATTTTAGTGTTCAGCATTCATAGAAATATGAACAAAGGAAACGGTTAACTTGTTCTCATGTATGGGTTGTTCTAGGGAAGGTAACTGAATTTCAAGTTGATAAGAGATCATTGATGGTGTTTCCTGAACTTTTAAACACAGTGAAACACTGAGGCAACACGAGGTGAACGCCGCAGGAAGTTAAATCAGAAATTAAAGTTCCACCACAGCTGTAACACCTGTCTGAAGCTCTGCTCTCTGTTTCAAACTCTGAGTTTCTGTTATATATGATAAAAAATAATATTAATAATAATAAAAAATAATAATGATAGTGATAATAATAAAATAATAATAATAATAGTAGTAATAATAATAATAATAATAACAAAATAATAGTAGTAATAATAATAAAAAATAATGATACTACTACTACTAATAATAATAATAATAACAGTAATAATAATAATAATAATAATAATAACAATAATAATAATAATAAAGTACTGACCAAGCTCCTGGTCCTGGTCGTCCGTCAGGATCAGGATGATGTTGGGACGGATGTTGCGGCGGTCTCTCTGGAGGCGGGGCTTCAGCCGCTGGCCGGACGGGAAGTGGGCGTGGGCAAGCGTCACAGAGAGGAACAGGAAGAGGAGGAGTCGGCCCGCCATGGCCCTCGACCCCGACCCCCCCACAGGTCCACCAATCAGCTGCTTTACCTGCTCAGCGTCTGCAGACACACAGGACAAACATTCACTCAGAATATTCATAATTTCTCTGCAATCGACACATTTTCACAGATTCACATAAAATCATTAGATGTCATGTTAATCTGCAGATCTGTTTCAGTTATAATAAAGTACACATTTGAATTTTGCTTGATTTCCACATGTGACGTCCTGACTCTGCAATATCTAACTGCTACATGACACACACACACACACACACACACACACAGACTATTAGGTTCAGTCTTTTGTTTCTGGATAATAAAACGCTTCGATCCTATAAGTCACACTGACACACAGCACAGCAGGAGTGTGTGTGTGTATTTTCTGTACAACAATGTGTATGACGTGATTATGTTTTACATTTGTCTGCGTGTGCATGTGTGTGTGTGAGCTCACAGCAGGGTGCGTCATGTATATTAGCCAGTAATCAAAGCAGAGAGCTCAGAACACGCACGCACGCACGCACACACAGCTGTCTGTTTAGGTGTGTGTGTGTGTGTGTGTGTGTGTGTTCTCATGTTTAAGTGGTCTGGAGGCTCCAGCTGTGATCAGACTGAGATTACACTCCGCAGACACACACACACACACACTCTGTGCCTCTTTGTGTCGCTGTGTGACGCTGTCAGGAGTCAATCCTGTTCTGCAGCAGAACATCAGAACATTCGGTTCTATTGGTGGATCTGACATCAGTACCAGGTCGGAGTCTCTGGTCTGAATCAGGTGATGAACCTCAGGTTTGTTTCTTTTCACAGAGAGAAAAATGCATCAGAACCAAAGAGCATCAGGATGAAGAACATGAGGACGTTCTGCAGCTGTTGGTCACGTGTCCCTGCTGCAGTTCACATGGAGTTAGTCCTAACTGGTATTATCAGAGCAAACCTGCTGCAGCAGCTCAGAGCTGTGGTCCAGGTTCATCCAGGTCCAGTCACAGACAGGACGGTGAGTCCCAGTGTGATCCAGCAGCACCACACTCACCTGTCACAAACTTCCTCAGATAAAGCAAATCAGCCACTGAAATCTGTTGCTGAGGAACAGGAACAGAATCCTGTAAACTGTCTGAGAGGCTCAGTGAGGACCAGACCATCAGAGATCAGGCTCAGAGAGACCAGACCAGTAGACATCAGACATCAGGCCCAGTGAGGACCAGACCAGCAGAGATCAGGAGCATTCAGACAAGGGGTGGGCGATATGGTCCTAAAAGGTATCTCATGATATTTCAGGGTATTTTTGCAATAACGATATTCTTGACAATATACATATACAAAATACTGAAAAATATACAGAAAATATGATTTTTTTAGTCTGTATAAATAAATAAAAATGTTCAACAAAATATAAATCAATCATAAATCTAAAATGTAGTGTAAAGTGCAAATCTCAACAAGTGCCAAATACAAAAAAAATGACTTTTGATTCTTGAGTATTAGCAAATAATAAAGTGTTAAACAGCTGGCTAGGGGGGTCCGGGGGCATGTCCCCCCGTAGGATTTGTTTTTCATAAAAGACCAAATTTGGTGTCTCTCACACATTCTAATGCAACTATTCCATCATATACACTGATCTTATCATTGCCTATTTTAATTAATTATTGTAAAGGGTTTTTGTATGTTTTATTTAAGGCATCTTATTTTGATAGTCTAAAGCAGCTCAACCTTGGGGTCGGGACCCCAATTGGGGTCGCGAGATAATTTCTGGGGGTTGCCAAATCATTTTAGAAGTCAGCTCTGTCTCGACTGTGTTGAAGTATTCATGTGTTTTAGTCTTTTTGGTCACTTAATGTCTTTTTTTTGTCGTTTTGTGTGTTTTTTGGTCATTTTGTGTCTTTTTTTGTGTCTTTTTTTGATCATTTTGTGGTTAATTTGTGTCTTTTTTGGTCATTTTGTTTCCTTTTTTTTGTCATTTTGTGTCTTTTTTTAGTCATTTTGTGTCTTTTTTTGGTCATTTTGTTTCTTTTTTGGATCATTTTGTGTCTTTTTTGGTAATTTTGTGTCTTTTTGGTCATTTTGTTTCCTTTTTTTGGTCATTTCTGACCGTTTCTTTTTTGGGTGGTCTGAACTGTGCATGTGAGATTCTGTTCAGTGAGCGGGGGGTCGCAGACAACATGCATGTTAAATTGGGGGTCGCGACTCAAAAAGGTTGAGAACTACTGGACTAAAGTGTGAATGCGTGTGCATGTCTCGGAGGAGGACGGAGAGGTGGGTCGGGGTTTTGACTGACTGACGGGTGACAGACACTCTGCTGAACAATGGCAACACAATGCAAAATAACTATATACTATGAATAGAGTAAATATACTTTCAGTAGCTTGAAATGTGATGTTAGTGCAGCACATGAGACTCTGGTGGGCCGCCACAGTCTAGGTCATTAATGGGAAACCCTTACGCCACTACCTCAAGAAGTAGGACTGTTGCCAATATCATGATATGCAATTTTTTAACTCAGAAAAAAGTTATACTGGTATAATCGTGAATGATACAATATGGCACACCCCTAATTCAGACTCATTCAGAGACAACTACACAGAGCATCACTGCTCCAGCCTGCTGATTAACATCCAAATTTATTTTTTATGGTGATTAATGATTGTGTTCACACCGACACAAACTGAGTGCAACCAGGAGGAAATGAGCCGTCTGACTCAGCCAGCCTGAAAGGTGTGAAAGATTTCTGTCAGTAGTCTTTTTAAATATTGAAATATTAATCAAACATTTTGTGGGAGTCCATCTGCATCTTCACTGTGTAACTGTGTTTGATAATTTCACTCAGTGAATCAGTAAACAGGCTTTAACACTGTTGATCAGTCAGTCATTTTCTCTCCTGATCATGGAGCTGAAACACTCGATGTGTCTGCATCTGAAGATAAACTTTAAGGTTTAAACTGAACTGAACGTCTGAGGAAGTCACATTTCTCTTTATGAATGAGTGAAACAGTGAAACAATTCAAGTAACTGAGCTGTTTCTGCAGTGAAAGTGAAGCTCAGAGATTTATGAGACATTCTCAGTAAATCTGATATTTTAATCTGTTTTCACTGAATCGTTTATCAGCTTTCCTGTTAAAAACGCAGCACTTTACAATTAATCTCTCTATTATTATTATTATTACTATTATGGAATCTTTCAGGCTGCTTTTATCTCTTAATGCAGCAAAATAAACATTAAATGTTTACTGAAATATAATGAGATGAGATAAAGTGCAATGTTAAAGTCTTATTTAGAGACTTTTTATGGTTTTACAAACAGAACATCCACACATTGAGCTGCACAGATTTATTCTGTTGAAATATCTGAGCGTCTGATGAGCATGACGTTTTCTGCTGCAGCTTCACAATAAAAGCATTTCACCGGAGAAACACCAGCTGACTTTTATTGTGAAGTATTCACAGGAAACAGTTTCAACAGTTTGAAATGTTGCAGCAAGAAGAACAGCCGGAGCCACGTGGCTTTGTGGATGTTAGTTGACGTATAAAATAACGAGATCGCTGTCAGATTTCACAGGAAACGCTTCGTATCACCAGAGCTGCTGAGACAGAGACAGGTCTGGAACAAAGTTAATTTTCTCCTGATTTGTCCATCAGAAAAATGAAATTTTTGACAGAAAAATGAAATTTTGATTTTTCTGTTGAAACGATGGTTTTCTCTATGGAGTCTGGTCCAGAGTGATGAGATCTGGACTTAGCTCTCTCTAGTTACTGATGGGTTCGAACGTAGTAAAAGTAAAACTAAGCGGTGCTTTTCTGACTCAGTGATGGATCAAACATCTGGCCTGCAGCTCCAGCTGTGAGTCCGTCCTCAGTGACCTCACTAATCCACTTGTTGTCGTTATGTCACACGGCCTCGTTATGAAGTGACTCACCTCAGGATTATTGTGTCTCAGGTCACAGACGTTCAGCAGGTCAGAGACCAGCTCAAGCAGTTTATCCTCCATTAATGTTTCACAACAACTAGTGCAGTGCATGTAGGAAGTATGTATTCATATAGTCTGAGATGCAACATAAGAAGTGAATGAAGCTAAATCTCTGCTTAGCATGCTAATCGCGAATAACAGAATTTGCATATTACATGCAGACCACTACAACGTCTGCAACTCCATAAAACACTTACTTTTCATAAGGTACCACACCATCCAGCACATACACATTGAACATTGATATTCACTGTAAACTATTCGAATATTATTGGAAAATTGAACCTTGTAGCCCACTTTAAAACTCCGAAAGATAGGTGAATTGTGTTACTGACCAGGTGTAGGTCTATCACACAATGGGGCGGAGCTCCCCTAAAAGGCGTCTGATCGGAAACAGTGTAATGCTGCAACACGTCCTACGTAAATAATGATATTTTGAAAAATGTTATACCGGTATTATCGTGAATGATTAAAAAATCTACGGTCAGTCTGACTAACGGTCAACGAGATATGCCCCACACACACACACACACACACACACACACAGATGCTTCTTGCTTTTATAGATAGATATACATATAATAATAATATACATATTATTGTGCATCTGATATTCACGGAGTCTCGCCTGAACACAAAGCTTCAGATAGTTTGTTTGCTTGATATTCAGAGAAATATAATGAGCTCAGCTCAGCAGGAAACAGCTCGACAGGACAAATAGAGTCAAATATTTGTGAAGGGAAACAACTGAAAGTTTGTAATTCAGGAGAAAAACACAAAAGATTCATTCTGCGTTTTAGACTCATTTAAAATGTTGGTCAAAGAATTGAACAGAAACGTCTTTCCGACTTTCATTTCTAGAATACTGATCTCCAAAGACGGAAAATTTTAATTTGGTCGACTGTAGAAACCTGAAAGCCCCAAACTAATAATCTGTGAGACAGAATCACTGCTGCTGATGATGTTTGTCACAAAATCTGCTCAATAAAAAACTCACCCGCAACACAAACACTGACCACACACACACAGGCACACACAGGCACGCACGCACGCACGCACGCACGCACGCACGCACACACACACACACACACACACACACACACACGGACAGACGGACAGACAGACAGACAGACAGACAGACACACAGACACACACACACACACACACACACACACACACACACACACTCTATGTTCCAGGACAGTAGTCCTAGAGAACTGGTTAAATGACTGATGAAAATTAATATTACTGTTTATGGAAGCTAAAGTGAACAGAACGAATGCTTCGTAGCATAGAATCATGTGTTTGCATGTTTCACCCTCAGAATATTATGATTTTAGTGTAAATGAGCGTGCATGTAAGTAAATATATAATAAATGTGCAGAAAGTTCCAGTAGAAACATTAAGCGTGTCTCATGTGCAGTCACGCTCCCCTGGACTCCCCCGAGGATCATAAATCCTGTCGTCTGTCCGCTTTCTCCTCCTCCATCACATCTATCTGCTCATTAATATTCATGAGCCTGTGGGCGGGCCCTCGGCGGCGCCGGTGCATCTGGACGCGGCTGACTCAGAATGAAATGTGGTGAGTGTCGGTAACGAGATGCGGCGATAATTCAGCGCGGCTGCTCCATATTCATCACAGTTTTATTTAACATGCAGAGAGATGAAACGCCTCCTCACAGACCTGAGGAGAGAGGTCAGAGGTCGCCTCATCGTTTCCTCCCTCTGAACAGTTCAAAGATCAGTTTATTACTGTCCAGCTGAGGTCTGAACACACAAACATCAATACTTTATCCAGATCTATTCTGTCTCTTTGATCAATACGTCAGCTGATATTTCCTGATCCTCATCAATAAGCATGTCAGCAGGTTTTTCTCTCAGTCAGCAGCATCCAGAAACACACTGGATCACCCAGAAACAAACCGGATCACCCAGAAACAAACCAGATCATCCTGAAACAAACTGGATCATCCTGAAACACACTGGATCATCCTGAAACAAACTGGATCATCTTGAAACACACTGGATCATCCAGAAACAAACTGGATCACCTAGAAACAAACTGGATCACCCAGAAACAAACTGGATAATCCAGAAACACACTGGATCACCCAGAAACAAACCGGATCACCCAGAAACAAACCAGATCATCCTGAAACAAACTGGATCATCCTGAAACAAACTGGATCATCCTGAAACACACTGGATCATCCTGAAACAAACTGGATCATCTTGAAACACACTGGATCATCCAGAAACAAACTGGATCATCCTGAAACAAACTGGATCACCCAGAAACAAACTGGATCACCCAGAAACAAACCAGATCATCCTGAAACAAACTGGATCATCCAGAAACAAAATGGATCATCCTGAAACAAACCGGATGATCCAGAAACAAACTGGATCACCCAGAAACAAACCGGATCATCCTGAAACACACTGGATCATCCTGAAACAAACTGGATCATCCAGAAACAAAATGGATCATCCTGAAACACACTGGATCATCCTGAAACACACTGGATCATCCTGAAACAAACTGGATCACCCAGAAACACACCAGATCATCCTGAGGGACTCTCACATCACGTCTGACTAGATCACAGATAAACGTAGATAAATCATCATGCTGCAGCTGCAGAACCTGCATGAGATTTATCAGGTTTGAAGGTTTCTTCAGTGTCTCAGAGATCCACTGACAGTTTCTGTACATTGACGTGTTCACTGCAAACAGCAGCTGATAACAGATCGTTCTGCTCTCGTTCTATGCATAAAATGTGATTACATGGAATGAATAAATATGAGCTGAACTAACCGGGTTCATGTTGTAGCCCCGTGCTGTTTGATTCATCCTGTTTATACGTTTTGGAAACTTTACTGCATGAAACTGAGAGCATGAAACTTCCTCCAAACAGAAATAAGACTAATAATAAAATAATAAGAAAGAATAATAAAAGTTGCAGGATTAAACGATGAGGAGCTGCTCTCCTGCTGCAGACAGAAATACACAAGTTGTTTTGCAGAAATTGCAGATATTTAATGAGCAGATTAGTTTGACTCCTAACAGCCTCCAACAGCTTCATGTCCTGGTTCTTCTCTGTACCAACACAGAGACTCCAACCTGCAGCAGACAGAGAACAGAGAGCTGCAGGATCTGATCTGCAGCTCTGAGAGACCACCAGCCTGATGTGTCCTGTGTCTCTTGCTGTAGTTGCCTCAGGTGAATGACATCATGCAGGAGCAGCTGAGAGAAGCTTGCAGAGCTTTTTAACTTAGAGTCACACGAGAAACCGGAAAAACACAAGAAGCCACCAAGTACTGATGATAAACATATCTTAAAGCGAACTTAAAAGGTCTGAAATCTGCAGAAACCTGCAGTCTGTGGAGGTTTTCAGTCGAACAGCGAGCTGGGAGCTGCAGGACGTCAGAGAGTCCAACACGAGATGAGTTATCAGCAGATTATTTCTGAGTTGGTGCTCAGGAATCAAAGCAAACTGATCCAAAGTGACTCAGAGCGGAGATCAGTTTAAACTGTCTCTTCTCTTTTTCTGTTCCTCTTTCACTTCCTCATCACATCTTTGGCAGAAGTCAATTAGATTTCACAACACGGGACACAAGAACACCAGCTGTCCTCCTCTCCTCCACTATGTATTTCTCTGTATACATGTTTTTCTTTGTCTTTCCTTCTCTCCTCGCTGTTCATCTCCTCTCCTCTCTCTCTCTTACCTGCTTTCCATCTGTCCTGCTGCCTTGCTCGTAGGCTCTGCCCGACACTGACTCCCTCTTCCTCCTCCTCCTCCTCCTTAGTTCAGGTCCTGTTTGCTGTTTCAGCAGCAGCAGACATGGTAATAATCCCCGTGGCAACAGCTCTCTCCCCTCAATGACCGCACGCTCTGAACGCTGCTGAACAACAGCTGAGCTGCTCCTCCTCCTCCTCCTCTACCTCCTCCTCTCTCTACCTCCCTCTCTCTCCTCCTCTCTCTCTCTCTACATCCCTCTCTCTCCTCCTCTCTCTCTCTCTCTACCTCCCTCTCTCTCCTCCTCTCTCTCTCTCCCTCTGTGTGTGTGTGTCTCTCCCTCTCTCTTTATCTCTTTCTGTAAATCTGTTCCTACTTCGTATTCAGTCCCTCCCTACTCTCCTCTGCCTCGTTCTTTCTTTCCCCTTTCGCTATCTCCTCTCTCCCTCTCTCCCCCCCTTTCTCTCTCTCTCTCTCTCTCTGTCTCTCTCTATTGTCTCTCTATCTCTTCATCTCTTTTTCATCTCTCTCACCTTGTTTATTTCCTGACACAGTGTCAGTGGAATAAGAACGATGCTCCGTGTGCTGATTAACTTTGTGAAGACAAACAGGAGTCCAGGGACAGATGAGGTCTGCAGCCAGCATGCTTTTCTAGCTATTCTGACCAACAATCCACTGTGCAGCATGAATGAGTCGGAGGGTCAAAGTTCAAGACACAGTGTTATGATAAGTGTTCAGCTTGTTCTCTTCAATCTGTGCACTAATAACTCGACTTCACACCTTCAGATCATTAATGCAGACACAGAATCCATCCTGCTGCATCTTATCACCTTCATGTCTCTGTATGGAGTTAGTGGCGCCCTCTAGAAGCCGCAGTGATTTAGAGTATAAAGTACAAATAGTCAGTTAGGGAGGGAGGACAGGTCAGACACACCAGGACTTTCACCAGGAGACCTGAGCCCAACCAGGAACTGTTTGGCCCTAACCTTAGAGAGGTTCTGACGGAGCACAAATTCAACCAAACCAAAGCTTTTTGTTCCAGCAGTGAACCTTACCATGTCCTGCGACTCTCATAGGAATCTATGGGAGCTGTGGTGGAGACTCTCATAGGAGTCTATGGGAGCTGTGGTGGAGACTCTCATAGGAGTCTATGGGAGGTGTGGTGGAGACTCTCATAGGATTCTATGGGAGCTGTGGGAGAGACTCTCATAGGAGTCTAAGGCAGCAGGATGGATTATATCGCCTGAATTGCACGTAATCTGAAAGTATAAAGTGCAGATTGAACTGTTTACTGCTGCAGGACAAAGTTTAACCTCCAACTCGGACAAATAAGATCCATTCCGCCTTTAAATGTCTTTAGGAGACAAAAATAATGAATCTCGTAGTCACAAAACTACAAAATTAAAGCAACATGAAGCAAAAACTCTGATGAATCTGAGCAGTTGGTCAACAACAAAACCACAGAGACATTTTTTTATCCTGTGAAGAAACAACAAACTGTAAACCAGCAGACAGTTTGTGCCTCTGGGTTGGAAGTGTTTTAAGACCAACTGTCATGTCCACCAAATCTTCACCAACGTGTTTTAAACAGAAATCATCAGTCAGTCAGTCAGTCAGTCAGTCAGTCAGTCAGTCAGTCAGTCAGCATGTTGTGTGTTTTCTCTGGTTGTCAGGGTGATTTCCTTAGAAGGAGGCAACGTCTCTACAACAGTCACAACCCAACAGAGAAGTCCTGTCGGGGTTTTAGGGAACTGAGAGAATAAACACGTCATCACTGCTGCACAGCAACAAACAAACAGTCTGCATGTGGTTGGCACGCCTTGATTTAACTTGTTACTGAGAATCTGTGCAGAACAAACACAAGTCAGCAAAATATCTTAATAAATACCAAATATACAACTCTCAACACGCCACAACTCTGCAACATGAGACCTCGAGCCTTTAGTTAGACAACAAATGTCAAAATCTAGACCAGCCTGAGCCTCACGACTTCTCTTTAATATACTGAAACACAGAAAGTTTTGGATTATCACTGCATCAACTTTCACATTATTGAACCATTAAGACCATCACCAGTCGATCTGAACACAAAGAGAAACTCATCCTGTTTCAGTGATACTGTGAGAAAACTAATAAAAAGTAGATTAACTTGTTTTTCTCAGAGTTCAGAGCTCCACTGATCAACATCACAGTGTCAACACCATGTTCACCAGGAACAGGTCGCTGTCTCCAGAACAAAATATCAAAAATAAATCCTTCCTACAAGACAGAATGTGACCTCCTGCCTCTTGTCTCCTGCAGCGCCACCATCAGGACAGAATCTGCATTTTATAAGAGAAATATCTGATAAATCTGATAAAGAAATAAGTCTGATTCCTGTATGTGTTTTGTTGTGTTTGTTGCAGGGAGATGAAAGATCAGATCAGCATCCTGAGCCTCACAGGTTCGTTTATTGATGACTGAAACAATATCTTAAAATACTGACCAAAACTCATAAAACATGTGACCTTCTGTCTTTCTCTTGTATCAAAAATCCATATTCTTTTGTGTATCGTCAGAAACTGTCCTGATTTTATTGTTTAGAGGACAAGATGATGAGCCTGTAGGGGGCACTGTCACTGTGTTTAATTTGAATCCTAATGAAGAATCGTCCTGATCGGGTGGCAACCTCCAGGTCTGAGCAGGGAGGCAAACCAGGAAGTGTCTTAAGCTGCATTCTACTGAAAATTCCAGCAGGGGGTGCTAATTTTGGCTGCAAAAACATTTCTATCCATTAATTTCAAAACAAAATGAGAAAACTTCTCACTTGATTTATGACCTCAGAAATTTCTCAGAAACACTATGGTCTCAATCGCTAGTAAAAAATCTTCTTCAAGACAATATTATGTTAATAGTGTAAATAATGGCCCCATTTAGAAGAAAATAGAAGATAAAGGATCGTATGATTTAGGGCGTGGTTACCTTTGATTGAAAGGTCACACTAGGCAGCCGTCATCAGGAGAGATGCAGAACAATGCTTATCCACGGCAACGTGTCAAAGTTATATATAATGTTATATACATATAAAAAAGGCTGTTTAGCTGGTTGGTCTCATAACTTTGACCCTTTCACTGTATTTTCACTAAATGACTTTATTTGAACGTTTTGTTCATTAAATGTCTTGTTCAGCGTTTGGTTGGACTTAAAAGACACTCCAAGGAGTCGCTGTTCAGTGTTCAGGTCAGTAACCAACATTTAAACTAACATCAGTTAATGCTCCAGTTAATGCTAACATGAATCAGTCAGGTTGAGGTGTAGAGAGGCTGTAGTCAGTGATCAGATCCCTCTCGCTCCTCCACAGTCCAAATATGGTCTGCTCCCCGTATCGGAAACAAGATGGCGACGAGTGTAACGCTAAACTCGATGCTTCCAACAAGTCACAAACCAATGGATGACATCACGGTCACTGCATCGATTATTAAGACAGTCTATGGCCCTGATGTGAAACTGATAAACTCAGAGTTTGACCGCCGCTGACACTGACTGATGATCACTGAGTGTTTGTAACTTTGTGAGGTCACAGCAGCTGTCGACGATCTGTGTTTCTGTTCAGGTCTGAATCATTCAGCAGCAGCGTGTCGGCGCTCTCAGCTGCTTTATTGATGAGCTGCACGTCGGCCACTCCGCAGAGCATCAGATGTAAATGCACTCTGCTCTCCTGAGGATCTGATGACTTTCTGCCATCCGTCTACATGAAACAGCTTCGAATAACGTCAGCGCCAGCTGTGAGGACAGCCCCGCTAAAACTGCAGGAAGAACAAGCTCTTACAGGAAGGAAACACGTTCAACTAATGTTAGAATGAGACACGACAAGAAGAAGAAGAACACAGTGAGTCACTTCACAAAGTTCCCCAAACAAACATGTGTTCACGCTCTCCTGCTGATTCACGGACAACAACGAAGGTGTTTCTGCTCAGATATCTACACATGAAAGCTAGTGTTAGCCATGATTTAAGACAAAATACGCAAAAATCAACTTTTCTCAACAAGTTAAGCACAAAAGTGACCAGGCAGAGAAACTACTGATGGAAAGGCAATAAATCACAGTGGGGATTCAATAAGAGTCACTTTTAAACGTTTCACATGCATGTTATCAGCTCATTAAGTTTAGTTTAAGTCTGCAAATTCCTTAGGATGAGGCTAAAGAAGCTCTTCTCTAAGGTTCGGGCCAAAAAGCTCTAAAAGACGTTTAAACAGCAACATAAGTGCAGGTGTATGCTGGAAGTTCAGACACTACGAGGACGAGGTAAGCACCAAGAGACAGAGAGCATCATGTAAAAACATTTACTCAGATAACAGCAGAGGACGCAGCGAGTTTCTCACAGAAGGAGTCCAGGAGGACAAGACAACAGTCCTGGACGGTCAGATCTATCCAGCTCTACTCTGACTGGCGCTCCTTCAGTACAGTCCTGTTCTTCTGTAATGGTAGAATTATTTTGAATTGGCACCGGCAGTTGACGGAAACAAGCAGAAATAATTTGCATTTCCTTCGGTCGAATTTTTCAAAATTCAGCTAATATTTGTGATAAGGGCTGGGCAAATAATCGACATTCAGAACCTCTGACCAACATAATTTTTGACCATGACGATTATTCTGATTATTTTCAGGACGGAGTCATGTGACATCAAGCTGACTTAGCAGCTCAAGCGGCTTAAAAAATCACAAATATATGGCAGGGTTTTCCCTGCCATTATATGGCCTAGGCGCGGCGCCCAAGCATTTTTGCCTCCCGCCTAAGAGAAAAAATAGAGCAGGTTAGCAAAAATAAATAAGAGCCGCATTGCGTCCCATTGATCTGTACACTTTGCCGGGTATTTCCAAAAACGGACACCGTTTTATGGAAAAGATGGCGCTCGTTCTGGTTAAATACTAAAAAGACTGAGATTATTTTACTTTTTTAATATATAAACCCCCAAAAAATACAATTATTCCCAAACTTCAGGCTGGTCTTGTGTCTTATCTCTGTCTCTCTATGACCAAAACACTGATCAGAGTTTATAAACTACTGCCAGAGGAAACAATTACAGCAGAGACACATCCTCAAAAACATGTTTGGCATCGCACATGAACAGAATAAAGAAAGTATTTAGTAGAGACGAGAACAGAACATACGGAAAGTGATAGAACAAGTGGAGCGAGTCCAACATGAGAGCTGCTCCAGATCAATCCATTTACAGATCAAACAGAAAATAAACAGAAACAGAAAATAAAGAAGTGTTAGAAAAACAAAGAAATCAAATGAGGGACTGGGATACTGTTGGGGGTGGAATATCCCTTTCAGAGACACTCTGACCATCTGCACACACACACACACACACACACACACACACACACACACACACACACACACACACACACACACACACACACAGCACTTCAACATGAATAGAACATGAAGACAGAAGCATCATCTAAATACAAGACCTCATTTATACATCATGTCCTCGTCCTCCCCCCCTCTCCCCCTCTCCCTCTCCCTCTCTCCTCCACTCATCTCTTTAATGCTCACTCCATAGAAACACCTCCCGTCTGTATTAACAGCTCTCCATGCATCAACCTTCACCTCATTTACACACTCCACATCCATCCATACATCAATCCATCCATCTCACATCATATATATCATCCATGCATCAGGCATACTAACGAGAGAAAGAGGAGAAAAAACTACTTCAGTGAGATTAAAGTTGCAGCTCAATGGAATAAAATGTGTAAAAGAAGGCAAAAGATCAATGTAGCATGACCAGATATATCATGTTTTATAGTGTTTTTATATTGTGTGAATGTACGACATGAAACACATAAGACATGGGGATAAATTCCGAAATCACATGAACGAAAGAGTCTCAGCTTTCCAGTCAGATCCGATTTATGCAGCTCACAGACTGTTTAGGGACCCCAGGATGCACAACGATTCACACACAAGAGGACACAACAACACATTTACTGCAGGAGAAACACTGACTGTTATCAGCATAAAGCGGGCATGTCAGTAAAGAGGAGACTCGTAATTGTTACCATGGTTACCAGCTCTGCTCTTCATTAGTGGTCTCACCTAACTGAGTGAAGGTTTTGACAAACTGCATTTTCCTATAATACACCATGGCGTGGAATAATCTTCAAAAAGAGCTAAAATTAGCCACTCGTATGTGGAGACGTGACGAGGAACATAAAGAAGTGCTGACAGAGACCAGTCTGTGTCTGAGTGGATGTTTCTAGATTTGTTATTGTTCTTTTATCGTGTTTAAAACTTATGAATCATGAATAATGCAGCGCTGAGTTCAGGACTTTGCTTTTCTAGTAAAGCGCAGAGATGCATGATACATGAAGCATCAGACAGCAGAAACATCCAGGCTGGATCTGGTTTCAGATTTAGTGTGATTGTATATACCAGAGGTGTGAAAACAAAAAGAGAAATGTGTCAGGAGTAAAGAGAAGAAGAAGAAGCTGAGCTGAGCTGAGTCTGTGACTAATGAACTGATCTCAGGCTGACAGTGATGGACGGAGAGAAGCAGCTGAGATAATGTGAACACCAGCTGCTGACAGAAACACGACAGAGACCCTCAGACAGAAAACACAGAAACCTCCTGACAGTAAACTGTTACATCAAGTTAAACTCTGACAGGTAAAGTTTTGTTTTAGTGAAGTCCAGCAGCTGTGATGCTTTAAATGCTGATATTTAATATTTAAGATTGTCTCTGAGCCGGACATGATTCTGTTGCTGATTAACTTTATTCCTTGGAGAAAATGCGAAGCAATTATCGAAGAATGGAAACACAGCGGAGTGTCTGTGACAGCATGTATTCATATGTGTTTATAAAGATCATATTTCATGTTCTCTGTTGGTTTCATCTGTGTGTCACATGTGTTTTGTGCGTTTGTATTAGAAACGAACAGAAAAAGGAAGTTAAACTAAAACTGTGTCACACTGCAGACGAGTCGTTTGTAACCGTAGCAACTACAATTATATTCAAAACAAACTTTTAACTGCTTATTCATAATGAAGGTTCCTTCATCTTCAGAGTAACAAATGTTAAATGTTTAGATAACTCGTCAAAAAAACATGGTAAAGTTCTGATAAAATGTATGAAAAACAACACACAGATCTGAATGAGTGATTCATGTTGTTTATATTATTATTATAATAATAATAATATTAACTAGAAAATTTCCTCTGGGGAAATTCTGAAAGGGCCACGGGGGGCTACTGCCGGTGTGTGTACACCAGGGGTGGGCAATTAATTTTCCAAAGGGGCCACATGACCAATACCACGAAGGTTGCAGGGGCCGGACCAAAACTCCGAACTAAATTCTGCTCAATATTAATGTAATCGCTTTATAAAATATAGTAAATTATCTGGTTTTTAGCTGCTACTGATAAGAATACATGTTATGATGAGACTGTTAATGTGGAGTAAATCAAATATAGCAGTAAAAAGTAGTATATAGTCCAATCACTGTATCACTTTTCCGTTTATTTTAAACACAACTGTAAATGACCTTTAGCAAGGTTCCTATTTATGTTTTTGTATTATATAGCTTGTTTTTTCATGTTTGTACATTTTCAAGGTGTTTTACAATGTTGTGATGCTTTTATTTTGAAAAGGTGTCATCCAGTGTAAAACGGGTGCTTTAATTTTGAAAGGTAGTGACAGGAAATAACCGGTAGAACGGTTAAATGAAAAAACGAACGGTAAATAATAACCAGTGCGTCGTAATTCATATAAAGTTGATATAAAGTATCAAAAAGGCTTCTATAGTGGCTGACTGACAGGACATAAGGTTTGTTAGAGTTTATTTTATTCTGTCATACATATTAGTGGCTATATTTGTTGTCTTAACTATAGTAAAAGTGCTTGTTAGCTCTAGTACTAATGATAATGTTTGCTATTTTTTTCAAAATAAAAGCACTGCGGTTATATTGATTTCTAATTTCTTGGTAACCTCATGCGGGCCAGACAAGGACAGCCAACGGGCCGAGTGTGGCCCGCGGGCCGCCCAATGCCCAGGTCTGGTGTACACTATGATGAGATTCTTCAGAGATTTCAAACCTTGCCCTTTAACCTCAAAGTGTGGTGTGTGGTGTGTGTGGGGTGTATTGTGGGTGTGTGTGTGGGGGGTGTATTGTGTGTGTGTGTGTGTGTGTGTGGGGGGGGGGGGGGGGGGGGGTATTGTAGGGGTGTTGTGGCATGTTGTATTTGTCTTCCTTTGTAGGAGGGGCCACAGGTCAAGCCACTCCTCCAATCTGCAGAGGCTGGAGGAGGCTGGAGAAGCACACCTGAATCCAATCTCAATCACTGAGGCTAAATAGAGGAGCTGAGGTATCAGTTCTCCTCTCTCTCTCTCTCTCTCTCCTCCACAGCCACCACCTTGGTCTGTTGTAGTTGGTCTGTTTTAGTTGGTCTTTTTTAGTTTTAGTTACTTTCAGCTTATACACCTGCATTTCAACACATCTCATGCAAGCACACACCTCACCACTGATATACTGACTCACATAATTAAGGTTCTTTGTGTTTTCAATTACTTAAATAAACATTATTTTCTTATAACTTGAATACATGTTTGGTCTCCCTTGTTTTGTTGTGATCTATGAGCAGGTTCATGACAGTACCCGCAATTAAATTAACTGCCAAACCCTCCCTAAAATATCTGAAATAATTTAATGGTATTGAGATGGTACAACTCATTTCATTGTTGGTAACAACAAGGCACAAAGAATTTCAGTTAGTGTTCCTTAATTTTCACCTAAATGTCTTAATGGAACAATAATTTTAACAAGTAGTTGCCAAATTTGTGGTACAGAAAAAAACTGCAACCGCTCTATTTTGATAAAGAACTACTAATAAGCAGTTATTATAGCCTCAGAACTGCAACTGCAAAGTGGCAAATGATGATAACAGAGATAATTTAGATAATGTACAGAATAACATAAGATCAAACGGCTTAGTGTCTCTATCATAATGTCAAATACATGATTTGGGGGCATCATTTTTTACAAGCCAATCAGAACAGAATGGGCTGGTGGTGTGTGTGGGGTATTAGTTGTTGTTGTAGTTGTTGTAGTTGTTGTTGTTGTTGTTGTAATAACACTGTTATTATAACAACCGGTACAGATTAAGTTCTGACAATTATATTGATGTTTATTTTGTTTCTGCAACAACAACAACAACAACAACAATAATAGTAAAGGGAGAGACAGAGAGGCAGAGGGGTGTGTGTGTTTGTGTGTTTGTGTGTGTGTGTGTGTGTGTGTGTGTGTGTGTGTGTGTGTGCAGGTGAGCTGTATTGGCAGGCTGCCATGATGTAATTACTGCCTCCATTAGAGCTGTGATCATGTTAAACACTCACCTCTGAACACACACACACACACACACACACACACACACACACACACACACACACACACACATATACACAGCTCTGCCTCTCTGTCTAACACAGAATAAAATATACAGGACAAATATGTCAGAAGCTGAAACTTTAAGAAAAAAAATGCAAAATTTACACTAGAAATTTGTCCAGGTTTTTTCACTGTGTGAATTTTGATAATTAATAAAACGACTGAAACATCGTCCAGACATGGACGCATTTAATCGCATTGTTTTGAAAAATGTAGATGTAGAACTATAAAGTGTTTTTTCAAAGCTGAGTGTTGTTATTCCCCTGAAGACATAAACAGTCTGTGTGTGTGTGTGTGTATAACATGTTAATGTGTCAGAGCTTCTATCAGTATGATAGTCAGTCCACAAATTAATCTGTTGTGGAGCAAGAAAAAAAATCAGCTTCACTGCTTTATATTCTCCACAGATACTGCTGTGTGTTGTGTGTTGTGTGTGTGTGTGTGTGTGTGTGTGTGTGTGTGTGTGTGTGTGTCTGTGTGAGCTCCTTTCAGATGAACAACAAAAGAGCTTTCAGATTCAAATCCAGCCTGCCGGCACAGATGATGGAGAGAGGTCAGAAAAAACGTCAAAGTGAGAGAAAGGGACACAGAGCGGGCTGGTGGTGGTGGTGAGGTGGTGGGGGTTGGTGGTGGTAAAAGAACATCTTGAGTCTTTTTCACTGCCGTAGTCACGGTAGCGGTGAGTGATGCTGATTATTATGGGCTGCTCAGAGAGACGACTGATGGAAGCAAAACAGACTGTCTGTCCACCTGTTCACTCACCTGTCTCTCCTCTCACTGTCTGCTAAACTTGGTTTCCTCTGACTGAAGTCTGAACCAAACTACGTCCTAAACATCATCTCTATCAGGAGAAAAACTAACTTCGACACAACAAGCGAGGAAGATTCTCATCTAAATATCTGAAGGAGTTTCATGAACAAATCAGATCAGAATCCAACAGAAAAAAATATATTTGATGTTACAGGATCATCTCAATACATCAGAATATGTTGTAAAAGTCAGTTTCCAGTAGTTCAAGTCAACCAGCCCCAACCAAGTATTAAACAGACTTTTTTGAGACACTGAATTTTAAGTCTTCAATAAAATGTTTCATTCTGTGTATAATGGATCTATATAATGTGTTATTTCACCTTTTTGAATTGTATTACTGACATAAATAAACTTTCTACGATATTCTCATTTATTGAGATGCACCTGTAAGTGTGGTGTAAAACAAATACGAGTTGGAGCATCTGATCAGGTGGTTTGTTAAAGAAACTAACAGTCGTTGATGTTTGTAACTGTGACTGTGAATGAGGTTTATTTTCTGTGTGTGAATGAACTTGGAGCTGCTGTGAGTGTGGAAGGTGTTAGTGTTAATCAGATCAGAGCAGCTAAAGCTCTGAGGCAAGACATGGAATAACTCAGGAATCTGTGGAAGCTGAGAGAAACTGAGCAGCAACATTTCTGTGACACAAAGAAAACTTTAAAGACATGTGGAAACCAAGGGCAAAGCTGTTTTTCAAAGTAAAAGCCCAACAAAGAAGCAGGAAGGCAGGAGAGGACAGAACTGAGGAATATACTGAAGCTGAGAGAAACTGACAAGAGGAAAACTTTCAAAACTGTTCAGAAACAAAGATGCAGAGAGAGTGTCGTCCATCTTCATAGACAGCCTGTGGTCTCGAGTCGTTTATCTTTCGCCACAAGACATGTGGAAACCCAGGGCAAGGCTGTTTTTCAAAGTAAAAGCCCAACAAAGTAAAGGGAAGCTCAGGCTCACTGTCAACATTTCTACAGTCATCAGATCAGGGACTCGTCCTCTCCTCTGCTGTTATACAGTCATGGAAAAAATTATTAGACTATAAGATTTTAATGCCTTGTACAACTAAAGGTACATTTGTTTGGATAAATATAATGATAACAACAAAAATAGCTGATAAGAGTTGAATTTAAGAGCTGATATCTAGACATTTTCCATGGTTTTATTGATAATAACCAAATCAATATCAATAAAACCAAGGAAAAGGGCTAGATATCAGCTCTTAAATTCAACTCTTATCAGCTATTATTAGGTCCCGAGCACTAACACAAATTGTCCGTTTATTATAACAGCAAATTAATTGCCTTTGTTGAGGGCTTTATCATATTCCAAAACTCACCAAACTTGGGAGAAATTTCAATCCCGTCGAAAATGTACGTATTTCATTGGTTTCAGAAACGGGCGTGGCAAAATGACCTACTAGCGCCCCCTAAAATTGAGCTCCACAAACAAGTTTGTCGTAGAGATTGTCCAATCTGCCTCAAACTTGTCATGCATGATGCAATATTTCATAAAGTCCCGTCCTTTTGGATTAGCCACGCCCCCTTTTCCTAACTAATGAACCGTTTGTCATAGAGACTTGCATGAGGTGTCAGTGTACTCAACAGAGGGTCCCTGATTACCTCGCCCCTTCAACGATCGCTGGACCTGGCATGGCCGGCTCCCCCGACGGCTCTACTCTGCTCGGGCCCGTTCATCGCTGCTTGCAGCTTTAATTAATTATTATATTTCTCCAAACAAATGTACCTTTAGTTGTACCAGACATTAAAATGAACAACAAATTGAAGAAAACAATGGTCTAATATTTTTTTCCATGACTGTATTTCTGTTTTTATAGATTTATGTGCAATAATTCAAGCTGAGAGTTGATGTCGTCTGATATGAAACTTTTCTCTGTCTGTAAACGTTGTAAACTGTCTGTCAGAGACGTTAATGAGCTCTCAGACTTCACAGAAACAGGATTCAGATTGATCATTAACGTCTGAGAACATGAAACTAACGTCGTCTGTGTCTCGTGGGACGGATCCGGCTGTCCAAATACGTCCAAACACGTCCCGGGAAGACATTTAGCTGTCAGATTGGGACATTTCCATCATTCTCTGTTTCTTGTCCTGAAGAGAAATAAAAGCTGCAGGAACCAGAGCAGCCGTCAGAGAAACAGAGGAGGAGATGCTCTGACTCAGAGACTCAGAGAACAGACGGAGGACAGGGAGTCACGGCCCGAGGACGCCGCGCTGCATCTCGTTATCTCCATCAGACCTCAGAGCAGAGACTCAACTAACAGCTGATTGATCCACGACAGAAAAGATTCAACTCAACAGATCAGATCTTTACTGAAACACTCAACACTCGAGCAGAGTTCAGAAGCAGCAGGTGGCACTGTGTGTGTGTGTGTGTGTGTGTGTGTGTGTGTGTGTGTGTGTGTGTGTGTGAGAGAGAGAGTGTGTGTGTGTGTGTGAGAAAGAGAGACAGAGAGAGAGAGAGAGAGAGTGTGTGTGTGTGTGAGAGAGAGTGTGTTTGAGAGAGAGAGAGAGAGAGTGTGTGTGTGTGTGTGTGTGTGTGCGTGTGTATGCAAGAGTGTGTGTGTGTGTGTGTGTGTGAGAGAGAGTGTGTTTGAGAGAGAGAGAGAGAGAGAGAGAGAGAGAGAGAGTGTGTGTGTGTGTGTGTGTGTGTGTGTGTGTGTGTGTGTGTGTGCGTGTGTATGCAAGAGTGTGAGAGTGTGTGTGTGTGTGTGTGTGTGTGTGTGTGTGTGCTGTGAGCAGAACAGCACATGTTGAGGATAAAGATGTGATGTAATCATCGTGACACAAACTGACTGACTGAAGTTTACTTGAACTGAAATCAAATCTTGTGATTGTAAAACTTCTCGACTTTATTCTCAAATAAAGTTCC